>NW_025963333.1:0-44918 GCF_020740725.1 Corvus hawaiiensis | reverse complement strand
GGGGTCCTGTGGAGCTCTGGAAGATTCTATGGGGCTCTATTGGCCTTTTTGGGGCTCTATGGGGCTCCATGGGGATCTATGGGGCGCTGTGGGGCTACAGAAGGTTCTGTGGGGTCCCATTGGGTTCTATGGGGCTCCATTGGGTTCTATGGAGCTCTGGAAGATTCTATGGAGCTCTGGGGAATTCCATTCGGTTCTATGGGGCGCTCTGGGGCTCCAAAAGGTTCTGTGGAGCTCTCTGGTGTTCTATGGGTTCCCATTCGGTTCTGTGGAGCTCTGGAGGATTCTATGGGGCTCTATGGGGCGCTGTGGGCCTCCAGAAGGTTCTGTGGGGCTTTGAGGGGGTCTATAGGGCTCTGTGGGGCTCCAGAAGGGACTGAGGGGCTCTATGGGGTTCCATAAGGTTCTATGAGGTTCTATGGAGTTCTATGGGGCTCTACAGGGTCCTAGAAGACTCTGTGGGGCTCTATGGGGTCCCATTGGATTCTCTGTAGCTCTGTCGGGTCCCATTGTGTTCTGTGGGGTTCTAGAAGCTTCTATGGGGCTCTATGGGGCGCTGTGGGGCTCCAGAAGGTTCTATGAGGTTCTGTGGGGTTCTGTGGGGCGCTGTAAGGTCCCGTGGGACACTAGAACGCTCTATGGGGCTCCAAAAAGTTCTGTGGGGCTCTATGTGGCTCTATAAGATTCTGTGTGGTCCCATTGGGTTCTATGGGGCTCGATGGTGTTCTAGAAAGTTCTGTGGGGCTCTGTGGGGGTCTATGGGGTCCCATTGGGTCCTATGGGGTTCTAGAAGGTTCTGTGGGGTCCTGTGGGAGCTATGGGGGGCTGCAGGGCTCCAGAAGATTCTGTGGGATCCCATTGGGTTCTATGGAGCTCTGGAAGGTTCTATGGGGCTCTATGGGGCTCTGTTGGGTACTATGGGGATCTATGGGGCGCTGTGGGGCTCCAGAAGGTTCTATGGGGTTCTAGAAGGTTCTGTGGGGTTCTAGAAAGTTCTGAGGGGTCCCATTGCGTTCTTTGCGGCTCTATGGGGCTCTAGAAGATTCTATGGGTGCCTATCGGGGTCCCACTGGGTCATGTGGGGTTCTAGAAAGTTCTACGGGGCGCTGTAGGGCTCTCGAAGGTTCTATGGGGTTCTCCAGGGGTCTACGGGGCTCAGTGGGGTTCTATGGTGCTCTAGAATGTTCGGGGGGAGGGGGGGGGCCCTCTATGGGGTTCCAGAAGGTTCTGTGGGGTTCCAGAAGGTTCTGTGGGGTCCCATTGGGTTCTATGGGGCTCTGGAAGATTCTATGGGGCTCTGTGGGGCTGCTATGGGGCTGCTATGGGGCACTGTGGGGCTCCAGAAGGTTCTGTGGGGTTCTGTGGAGCTCTGTGGGGTTCTAGAAAGTTCTGTGGGGTCCCATTGGGTCCTATGGGGCTCCAGAAGGTTGTGTGGGGTTCTATGGGGGTCTGTAGGACTCTAGAAGGTTCTGTGGGGTTCTATGGGGCTCTATGGGGCTCTAGAAGGTTCTACGGGGTCCCATTGGGTTCTATGAGGCTCTAGAAGGTTCTGTGGCGTTCTATGGGGCTCTGTGGGGCTCTAGAAGGTTCTGTGGGGCTCTGTGGGGCACTGTGGGGCTTTAGAAGGTTCTGTGGGGTTCCAGAAGATTCTATGGGGCTCTGTGGGGTCCTGTGAGGCTCCAGAAGGTTCTGTGGGGCTCTGTGGGGTTCTAGGAGGTTCTAGGAGGTTCTATGGAGCTCTGTGTGGTCCCCGAATGTTCTGTGGGGCTCTATGGGTTTCTATGGAGCTCTGGAAGATTCTGTGGGGCTCTGTGTGGGACCTATGGGGCTTTAGAAGGTTCTGTGGGGCACGGTGGTATTCTATGGGGCTCGAGAAGGTTCTATGGGATCCCACTGTGTTCTCTGGGGGTCTATGGGGCTCTGTGGGGCTCCAGAAATTTCTACAGGGTTCCATTGGGTTCTATAGGGCTCCATGGGGCTCCAGAAGGTTCTGTGGGGTCTTGTGGGGCTCTATGGGGCTGCTATGGGGCGCTGTGGGGCTCCAGAAGGTTCTGTGGGGTTCTATGGAGCTCTGTGGGGTTCTAGAAAGCTCTATGGGGTTCCGTTGGGTTCGGTGGGGTTCCATTGGGTTCTGTGGGGCTCTGGAAGATTCTACGGGGCACTGTGGGAATCTATGGGGATCTATGGGGCGCTGTGGGGCTCCGGAAGGTTCCGTGGGGCGCTGTGGGACTCTGTGGGGTTCTAGAAGGTTCTGTAGCGTTCTATGGGGCGTTGCAGAGCTGCAGAAGGTTCTACAGGGTTCCATTGTGTTCTATGGGGCTCGATGGGTTTCTAGAATGTTCTGTGGGGCGCTGTGGGGCTCTAGAAGGTTCTGTGGGGTCCCATTGGGTTCTGTCGGGCTCCAGAAGGTTCTCCGGGGTCCCATTGGGCTCTATGGGGCGCTGTGGGGTTCTGGAAGCTTCTAGGGGATCCTATTGGGTTCTATGGAGCTCTGGAAGATTCTCTGGGGCTCTGTGGGGCTCTATGGGGATCTATGGGGGGCTGTGGGGCTCCAGAAGGTTCTGTGGAGCTCTGCGGGGCTCCAGAAGGTTCTCTGGGGTGTTGTGGGGTCCCATTGGGCTCTATGGGGGTCTATGGGGCTCTCTGGGCTCTCTGGGGCTCTAGAAGGTTCTATGGGGCTCGATGGGTTTCTGGAAGGTTCTGTGGGGCTGCTATGGGGCTCGATGGGTTTCTAGAAGGTTCTATGGGGCTCCAGAAGGTTCTGTGGAACTCCAGAAGGTTCTAGGAGGCCCTATTGGGTTCTATGGGGTTCTATGGAGCTCTGTGGGGTTCCAGAAGGTTCTGTGTGGTTCCGTGGGGTTCCGTTGGGTTCTATGGAGCTCTGGAAGATTCTCTGGGGCTCTGTGGGGCTCTATGGGGCTCTATGGGGCGCTGTGGGGCTCCAGAAGGTTCTGTGGGGCACGGTGGTGTTCTATGGGGCTCGAGAGCTTTCTATGGGATCCCACTGGGTTCTATGGAGCTCTAGAAGGGTCTATGGGGCGCTGTGGGGTTCCAGAAGGTTCTATGGGGTCCTATGGTGCTCTGTGGGGTTCTAGAAGGTTCTGAGGGGTCCCATTGGGTTCTATGGGATCCAGAAGGTTCTATGGGATTGCATTGGGTTCTATGGGGCTCCATTGGGTTCTGTGGAGCTCTGGAAGATCCTATGGATCTCTATGAGGCTCTATGGGGATCCATGGGGCGCTGTAGGGCTCCAGAATGTTCTATGGGGTCCCATTGGGTTCTATGGGGCTCTGTGGGGTTCTATGGGGCGCTGTGGGGCTCTAGAATGTTCTGTGGGGTTCTGTGCAGCTGCGTGGGGCTCTATGAGTTTTTTAGACGGTTCTATGGGGTGCTGTGTTATTCTATGGGGCTCCAGAAGGTTCTGTGGAGTCCCATTGGTTCCTATGGGGCTCCAGAAGGTTCTAAGGGGTTCTACAAGGGTATATGGGGCTCTGTGGAGTCCGATGGTTCTCTAGAATGTTCTGGTTAGCTCTATGGGCTTCTATGGGGTTAGAGAAGGGTCTGTGACCCCCATTGGGTTCTATGGGGCTCCATTGGGTTCTATGGAGCTCTGTGAGGCTCTATGGGGCTCTAGGATATTCTGTGGGGCTCTGTGGGGCACTGTGGGGCTTTAGTAGTTTCTGTGTGGTTCGAGAAGGTTCTATGCGGACCCATTGTGTTCTATGGAGCACTGGAAGATTCTATGGGGCTGTATGCGGTTTTATGGGGCTAAAAGCAGGATGGCAAGGCTAAAAGGGGATTGGACGAGGCTGAATTGTATATGGGCAGGGCTAAAGGGGGAATGGGTGAGGCTAAAAGGGGAATGGCAAGGGCTAAAGGCGGAGTGGGCGTGGATAAAGGCGGAGTGGGCGGGGATAAAGGGGGAATGGGCACCGATGGCCCCTATAGCCTTGGCAATCTCCCCGCCCTTGGCCCCGCCCCTTCCGCCTTTAGCCACGCCCATTCCGCCTTCAGCCACGGCCTTTCCCCCTTTAGCCCTGCCCATACACGATTCTGCCTCGCCCATTCCCCTTTTAGCCTCCCCCCCTACGGCCCCTAGAGCCCCGGCAAGCCCCCCCCTTTAGCCCAGCCCCTTCCGCCTTTAGCCCCGACCCTTCCGCCTTTATCCCCGCCCACTCCGACTTTAGCCCCACCCACTCTGCCCTTAGCCGTGCCCATTCCGCATTTAGCCTCGCCCATTCCCCCTTTAGGCACGCCCAGGACCCCTATACCACCGCTAAAGGCGGAGTGGGCGGGGCTAAAGGGGGGGGCTTGCCGGGGCTCTAGGGGCCGTAGGGGGGAGGCTAAAAGGGGAATGGGCGAGGCAGAATCATGTATGGGCAGGGCTAAAGGGGGAAAGGCCGTGGCTGAAGGCGGAATGGGCGTGGCTAAAGGGGGAATGGGCGGGGCCAAGGGCGGGGTGGGCGGGGCTAAGGGCGGAGTGGGCGGGGCTAAAGCCGGAAGGGGCGGGGCTAAAGGGGGGGGGGGCTTGCCGGGGCTCTAGGGGCCGTAGGGGGGAGGCTAAAAGGGGAATGGGCGAGGCAGAATCGTGTATGGGCAGGGCTAAAGGAGGAAAGGCCGTGGCTGAAGGCGGAAATGGGCGTGGCTAAAGGGGGAATGGGCGGGGCCAAGGGCGGGTGTGGGCGGGGCTAAAGCCGGAAGGGGCGGGGCTAAAGGGGGGGGCTTGCCGGGGCTCTCGGGGCCGTAGGGGGGAGGCTAAAAGGGGAATGGGCGAGGCAGAATCGTGTATGGGCAGGGCTAAAGGGGGAAAGGCCGTGGCTGAAGGCGGAATGGGCGTGGCTAAAGGGGGAATGGGCGGGGCCAAGGGCGGGGTGGGCGGGGCTAAGGGCGGAGTGGGCGGGGCTACAGCCGGAAGAGGCGGGCCTAAAGCCGGAAGGGGCGGGGCTAAAGGGGGGCGCTTGCCGGGGCTCTAGGGGCCGTAGGGGGGAGGCTAAAAGGGGAATGGGCGAGGCAGAATCGTATAGGGGCAGGGCTAAAGGGGGAAAGGCCGTGGCTGAAGGCGGAATGGGCGTGGCTAAAGGCGGAAAAGGCGGGGCCAAGGGCGGGGTGGGCGGGGCTAAGGGCGGAGTGGGCGGGGCTAAAGCCGGAAGGGGCGGGGCTAAAGCCGGAAGGGGCGGGGCTAAAGGGGGGGGGCTTGCCGGGGCTCTAGGGGCCGTAGGGGGGAGGCTAAAAAGGGAATGGGCGAGGCAGAATCGTGTATGGGCAGGGCTAAAGGGGGAAAGGCCGTGGCTGAAGGCGGAATGGGCGTGGCTAAAGGGGGAATGGGCGGGGTGGGGGGGCTAAGGGCGGAGTGGGCGGGGCTAAAGCCGGAAGGGGCGGGGCTAAAGCCGGAAGGGGCGGGGCTAAAGGGGGGGGGGCTTGCCGGGGCTCTCGAGGCCGTAGGGGGGAGGCTAAAAGGGGAATGGGCGAGGCAGAATCGTGTATGGGCAGGGCTAAAGGGGGAAAGGCCGTGGCTGAAGGCGGAATGGGCGTGGCTAAAGGGGGGAATGGGCGGGGCCAAGGGCGGGGTGGGCGGGGCTAAGGGCGGAGTGGGCGGGGCTACAGCCGGAAGGGGCGGGCCTAAAGCCGGAAGGGGCGGGGCTAAAGGGGGGGGCTTGCCGGGGCTCTAGGGGCCGTAGGGGGGAGGCTAAAAGGGGAATGGGCGAGGCCGAATCGTATAGGGGCAGGGCTAAAGGGGGAAAGGCCGTGGCTGAAGGCGGAATGGGCGTGGCTAAAGGGGGAATGGGCGGGGCCAAGGGCGGGGTGGGCGGGGCTAAGGGCGGAGTGGGCGGGGCTAAAGCCGGAAGGGGCGGGGCTAAAGGGGGGGGCTTGCCGGGGCTCTAGGGGCCGTAGGGGGGAGGCTAAAAGGGAATGGGCGAGGCAGAATCGTGTATGGGCAGGGCTAAAGGGGGAAAGGCCGTGGCTGAAGGCGGAATGGGCGTGGCTAAAGGGGGAATGGGCGGGGCCAAGGGCGGGGTGGGCGGGGCTAAGGGCGGAGTGGGCGGGGCTAAAGCCGGAAGGGGCGGGGCTAAAGGGGGGGGCTTGCCGGGGCTCTAGGGGCCGTAGGGGGGAGGCTAAAAGGGGAATGGGCGAGGCAGAATCGTGTATGGGCAGGGCTAAAGGGGGAAAGGCCGTGGCTGAAGGCGGAATGGGCGTGGCTAAAAGGGGAATGGGCGGGACCAAGGGAGGGGTGGGCGGGGCCGAGGGCGGAGTGGGCGGGGCTAAAGCCGGAAGGGGTGGGGCTAAAGCCGGAAGGGGCGGGGCTAAAGGGGGGGGGGCTTGCAGGGGCTCTAGGGGCCGTAGGGGGGAGGCTAAAAGGGGAATGGGCGAGGCAGAATCGTGTATGGGCAGGGCTAAAGGGGGAAAGGCCGTGGCTGAAGGCGGAATGGGCGTGGCTAAATGGGAATGGGCGGGGCCAAGGGCGGGGTGGGCGGGGCTAAGGGCGGAGTGGGCGGGGCTAAAGCCGGAAGGGGCGGGGCTAAAGCCGGAAGGGGCGGGGCTAAAGGGGGGGGGGCTTGCCGGGGCTCTAGGGGCCGTAGGGGGGAGGCTAAAAGGGGAATGGGCGAGGCAGAATCGTGTATGGGCAGGGCTAAAGGGGGAAAGGCCGTGGCTGAAGGCGGAATGGGCGTGGCTAAAGGGGAATGGGCGGGGTGGGCGGGCTAAGGGCGGTGTGGGCGGGGCTAAAGCCGGAAGGGGCGGGGCTAAAGGGGGGGGGCTTGCCGGGGCTCTAGGGGCCGTAGGGGGGAGGCTAAAAGGGGAATGGGCGAGGCAGAATCGTGTATGGGCAGGGCTAAAGGAAGAAAGGCCGTGGCTGAAGGCGGAATGGGCGTGGCTAAAGGGGGAATGGGCGGGGCCAAGGGCGGGGTGGGCGGGGCTAAGGGCGGAGTGGGCGGGGCTAAAGCCGGAAGGGGCGGGACTAAAGGGGGGGACTTGCCGGGGCTCTAGGGGCCGTAGGGGGGAGGCTAAAAGGGGAATGGGCGAGGCAGAATCGTGTATGGGCAGGGCTAAAGGGGGAAAGGCCGTGGCTGAAGGCGGAATGGGCGTGGCTAAAGGGGGAATGGGCGGGGCCAAGGGCGGGGTGGGCGGGGCTAAGGGCGGAGTGGGCGGGGCTAAAGCCAGAAGGGGCGGGGCTAAGGGGGGGGGGCTTGCCGGGGCTCTAGGGGCCGTAGGGGGGAGGCTAAAAGGGGAATGGGCGAGGCAGAATCGTGTATGGGCAGGGCTAAAGGGGGAAAGGCCGTGGCTGAAGGCGGAATGGGCGTGGCTAAAGGGGGAATGGGCGGGGCCAAGGGCGGGGTGGGCGGGGCTAAGGGCGGAGTGGGCGGGGCTAAGGGCGGAGTGGGCGGGGCTAAAGCCGGAAGGGGCGGGGCTAAAGGGGGGGGCTTGCGGGGCTCTAGGGGCCGTAGGGGGGAGGCTAAAAGGGGAATGGGCGAGGCAGAATCGTGTATGGGCAGGGCTAAAGGGGGAAAGGCCGTGGCTGAAGGCGGAATGGGCGTGGCTAAAGGGGAATGGGCGGGGCCAAGGGCGGGGTGGGCGGGGCTAAGGGCGGAGTGGGCGGGGCTAAAGCCGGAAGGGGCGGGGGCTAAAGGGGGGGGCTTGCCGGGGCTCTAGGGGCCGTAGGGGGGAGGCTAAAAGGGGAATGGGCGAGGCAGAATCGTGTATGGGCAGGGCTAAAGGGGGAAAGGCCGTGGCTGAAGGCGGAATGGGCGTGGCTAAAGGGGGAATGGGCGGGGCCAAGGGCAGGGTGGGCGGGCCAAGGGCGGAGTGGGCGGGGCTAAAGCCGGAAGGGGCGGGGCTAAAGCCGGAAGGGGCGGGGCTAAAGGGGGGGGCTTGCCGGGGCTCCAGGGGGCCGTAGGGGGGAGGCTAAAAGGGGAATGGGCGAGGCAGAATCGTGTATGGGCAGGGCTAAAGGGGGAAAGGCCGTGGCTGAAGGCGGAATGGGCGTGGCTAAAGGCGGAAGGGGCGGGGCCAAGGGCGGGGTGGGCGGGGCTAAGGGCGGAGTGGGCGGGGCTAAAGCCGGAAGGGGGCGGGGTTAAAGGGGGGGGCTTGCCGGGGCTCTAGGGGCCGTAGGGGGGAGGCTAAAAGGGGAATGGGCGAGGCAGAATCGTGTATGGGCAGGGCTAAAGGGGGAAAGGCCGTGGCTGAAGGCGGAATGGGCGTGGCTAAAGGGGGAATGGGCGGGGCCAAGGGCGGGGTGGGCGGGGCTAAGGGCGGAGTGGGCGGGGCTAAAGCCGGAAGGGGCGGGGCTAAAGGGGGGGGCTTGCCGGGGCTCTAGGGGCCGTAGGGGGGAGGCTAAAAGGGGAATGGGCGAGGCAGAATCGTGTATGGGCAGGGCTAAAGGGGGAAAGGCCGTGGCTGAAGGCGGAATGGGCGTGGCTAAAAGGGGAATGGGCGGGGCCAAGGGCGGGGTGGGCGGGGCCGAGGGCGGAGTGGGCGGGGCTAAAGCCAGAAGGGGCGGGGCTAAGGGGGGGGGCTTGCCGGGGCTCTAGGGGCCGTAGGGGGGAGGCTAAAAGGGGAATGGGCGAGGCAGAATCGTGTATGGGCAGGGCTAAAGGGGGAAAGGCCGTGGCTGAAGGCGGAATGGGCGTGGCTAAAGGGGAATGGGCGGGGCCAAGGGCGGGGTGGGCGGGGCTAAGGGCGGAGTGGGCGGGGCTAAGGGCGGAGTGGGCGGGGCTAAAGCCGGAAGGGGCGGGGCTAAAGGGGGGGGCTTGCCGGGGCTCTAGGGGCCGTAGGGGGGAGGCTAAAAGGGGAATGGGCGAGGCAGAATCGTGTATGGGCAGGGCTAAAGGGGGAAAGGCCGTGGCTGAAGGCGGAATGGGCGTGGCTAAAGGGGGAATGGGCGGGGCCAAGGGCGGGGCGGGCGGGGCTAAGGGCGGAGTGGGCGGGGCTAAAGCCGGAAGGGGCGGGGCTAAAGGGGGGGGCTTGCCGGGGCTCTAGGGGCCGTAGGGGGGAGGCTAAAAGGGGAATGGGCGAGGCAGAATCGTGTATGGGCAGGGCTAAAGGGGGAAAGGCCGTGGCTGAAGGCGGAATGGGCGTGGCTAAAGGGGGAATGGGCGGGGCCAAGGGCGGGGTGGGCGGGGCTAAGGGCGGAGTGGGCGGGGCTGAAGCCGGAAGGGGCGGGGCTAAAGCCGGAAGGGGCGGGGCTAAAGGGGGGGGCTTGCCGGGGCTCTAGGGGCCGTAGGGGGGAGGCTAAAAGGGGAATGGGCGAGGCAGAATGGTGTATGGGCAGGGCTAAAGGGGCAAAGGCCGTGGCTGAAGGCGGAATGGGCGTGGCTAAAGGGGGAGTGGGCGGGGCCAAGGGCGGGGCGGGCGGGCTAAGGGCGGAGTGGGCGGGGCTAAAGCCGGAAGGGGCGGGGCTAAAGCCGGAAGGGGCGGGGCTAAAGGGGGGGGTTGCCGGGGCTCTAGGGGCCGTAGGGGGGAGGCTAAAAGGGGAATGGGCGAGGCAGAATGGTGTATGGGCAGGGCTAAAGGGGGAAAGGCCGTGGCTGAAGGCGGAATGGGCGTGGCTAAAGGGGGAATGGGCGGGGCCAAGGGCGGGGTGGGCGGGGCTAAGGGCGGAGTGGGCGGGGCTGAAGCCGGAAGGGGCGGGGCTAAAGGGGGGGGCTTGCCGGGGCTCTAGGGGCCGTAGGGGGGAGGCTAAAAGGGGAATGGGCGAGGCAGAATCGTGTATGGGCAGGGCTAAAGGGGGAAAGGCCGTGGCTGAAGGCGGAATGGGCGTGGCTAAAGGGGGAATGGGCGGGGCCAAGGGCGGGGTGGGCGGGGCCAAGGGCGGGGTGGGCGGGGCTAAAAGCGGAGTGGGCGGGGCTAAAGCCGGAAGGGGCGGGGCTAAAGGGGGGGGGCTTGCCGGGGCTCTAGGGGCCGTAGGGGGGAGGCTAAAAGGGGAATGGGCGAGGCAGAATCGTGTATGGGCAGGGGCTAAAGGGGGAAAGGCCGTGGCTGAAGGCGTAATGGGCGTGGCTAAAGGGGGAATGGGCGGGGCCAAGGGCGGGGTTGGCGGGGCTAAAGCCGGAAGGGGCGGGGCTAAAGCCGGAAGGGGCGGGGCTAAAGCCGGAAGGGGCGGGGCTAAAGGGGGGAGGCTTGCCGGGGCTCTCGGGGCCGTAGGGGGGAGGCCAAAAGGGGAATGGGCGAGGCAGAATCGTGTATGGGCAGGGCTAAAGGGGGAAAGGCCGTGGCTGAAGGCGGAATGGGCGTTGCTAAAAGGGGAATGGGCGGGTCCAAGGGAGGGGTGGGCGGGGCCGAGGGCGGAGTGGGCGGGGCTAAAGCCGGAAGGGGCGGGGCTAAAGCCGGAAGGGGCGGGGCTAAAGCCGGAAGGGGCGGGGCTTGCCGGGGCTCTAGGGGCCGTAGGGGGGAGCTAAAAGGGGAATGGGCGAGGCAGAATCGTGTATGGGCAGGGCTAAAGGGGGAAAGGCCGTGGCTGAAGGCGTAATGGGCGTGGCTAAAGGGGGAATGGGCGGGGCCAAGGGCGGGGTGGGCGGGGCTAAAGCCGGAAGGGGCGGGGCTAAAGCCGGAAGGGGCGGGGCTAAAGGGGGGGGCTTGCCGGGGCTCTAGGGGCCGTAGGGGGGAGGCTAAAAGGGGAATGGGCGAGGCAGAATCGTGTATGGGCAGGGCTAAAGGGGGAAAGGCCGTGGCTGAAGGCGGAATGGGCGTGGCTAAAGGGGGAATGGGCGGGGCCAAGGGCGGGGTGGGCGGGGCTAAGGGCGGAGTGGGCGGGGCTAAAGCCGGAAGGGGCGGGGCTAAAGGGGGGGGCTTGCCGGGGCTCTAGGGGCCGTAGGGGGGAGGCTAAAAGGGGAATGGGCGAGGCAGAATCGTGTATGGGCAGGGCCTAAAGGGGGAAAGGCCGTGGCTGAAGGCGGAATGGGCGTGGCTAAAGGGGGAATGGGCGGGGCCAAGGGCGGGGTGGGCGGGGCTAAGGGCGGAGTGGGCGGGGCTAAAGCCGGAAGGGGCGGGGCTAAAGGGGGGGGCTTGCCGGGGCTCTAGGGGCCGTAGGGGGGAGGCTAAAAGGGGAATGGGCGAGGCAGAATCGTGTATGGGCAGGGCTAAAGGGGGAAAGGCCGTGGCTGAAGGCGGAATGGGCGTGGCTAAAGGGGGAATGGGCGGGGCCAAGGGCGGGGTGGGCGGAGCTAAGGGTGGAGTGGGCGGGGCTAAAGCCGGAAGGGGCGGGGCTAAGGGGGGGGCTTGCCGGGGCTCTAGGGGCCGTAGGGGGGAGGCTAAAAGGGGAATGGGCGAGGCAGAATCGTGTATGGGCAGGGCTAAAGGGGAAAGGCCGTGGCTGAAGGCGGAATGGGCGTGGCTAAAGGGGAATGGGCGGGGCCAAGGGCGGGGTGGGCGGGGCTAAGGGCGGAGTGGGCGGGGCTGAAGCCGGAAGGGGCGGGGCTAAAGGGGGGGGCTTGCCGGGGCTCTAGGGGCCGTAGGGGGGAGGCTAAAAGGGGAATGGGCGAGGCAGAATCGTGTATGGGCAGGGCTAAAGGGGGAAAGGCCGTGGCTGAAGGCGGAATGGGCGTGGCTAAAGGGGAATGGGCGGGGCCAAGGGCGGGGTGGGCGGGGCTAAGGGCGGAGTGGGCGGGGCTAAAGCCGGAAGGGGCGGGGCTAAAGGGGGGGGCTTGCCGGGGGCTCTAGGGGCCGTAGGGGGGAGGCTAAAAGGGGAATGGGCGAGGCAGAATCGTGTATGGGCAGGGCTAAAGGGGGAAAGGCCGTGGCTGAAGGCGGAATGGGCGTGGCTAAAGGGGGAATGGGCGGGGCCAAGGGCGAGGTGGGCGGGGCTAAGGGCGGAGTGGGCGGGGCTAAAGCCGGAAGGGCGGGGCTAAAGCCGGAAG
The DNA here is from genome assembly GCF_020740725.1 of Corvus hawaiiensis. Lineage (NCBI taxonomy): Eukaryota > Metazoa > Chordata > Aves > Passeriformes > Corvidae > Corvus > Corvus hawaiiensis. The sequence goes on along the minus strand of NW_025963333.1, from coordinate 33,069 downwards.
GGGCGGGGCTAAAGGGGGGGGGCTTGCCGGGGCTCTAGGGGCCGTAGGGGGGAGGCTAAAAGGGGAATGGGCGAGGCAGAATCGTGTATGGGCAGGGCTAAAGGGGGAAAGGCCGTGGCTGAAGGCGGAATGGGCGTGGCTAAAGGGGGAATGGGCGGGGCCAAGGGCGGGGTGGGCGGGGCTAAGGGCGGAGTGGACGGGGCTAAAGCCGGAAGGGGCGGGGCTAAAAAGGGGGGGGCTTGCGGGGCTCTAGGGGCCGTAGGGGGGAGGCCAAAAGAGGAATGGGCGAGGCAGAATCGTGTATGGGCAGGGCTAAAGGGGGAAAGGCCGTGGCTGAAGGCGGAATGGGCGTAACTAAAGGGGGAATGGGCGGGGCCAAGGGCGGGGTGGGCGGGGCTAAGGGCGGAGTGGGCGGGGCTAAAGCCGGAAGGGGCGGGGCTAAAGGGGGGGCTTGCCGGGGCTCTAGGGGCCGTAGAAGGGAGGCTAAAAGGGGAATGGGCGAGGCAGAATCGTGTATGGGCAGGGCTAAAGGGGGAAAGGCCGTGGCTGAAGGCGGAATGGGCGTGGCTAAAGGGGGAATGGGCGGGGCTAAGGGCGGAGTAGGCGGGGCTGAAGCCGGAAGGGGCGGGGCTAAAGCCGGAAGGGGCGGGGCTAAAGGGGGGGGGCTTGCCGGGGCTCTAGGGGCCGTAGGGGGGAGGCTAAAAGGGGAATGGGCGAGGCAGAATCGTGTATGGGCAGGGCTAAAGGGGGAAAGGCCGTGGCTGAAGGCGGAATGGGCGTGGCTAAAGGGGGAATGGGCGGGGCCAAGGGCGGGGTGGGCGGGGCTAAGGGCGGAGTGGGCGGGGCTGAAGCCGGAAGGGGCGGGGCTAAAGGGGGGGGCTTGCCGGGGCTCTAGGGGCCGTAGGGGGGAGGCTAAAAGGGGAATGGCGAGGCAGAATCGTGTATGGGCAGGGCTAAAGGGGGAAAGGCCGTGGCTGAAGGCGGAATGGGCGTGGCTAAAGGGGGGATGGGCGGGGCAAGGGCGGGGTGGGCGGGGCTAAGGGCGGAGTGGGCGGGGCTAAAGCCGGAAGGGGCGGGGGCTAAAGGGGGGGGCTTGCCGGGGCTCTAGGGGCCGTAGGGGGGAGGCTAAAAGGGGAATGGGCGAGGCAGAATCGTGTATGGGCAGGGCTAAAGGGGGAAAGGCCGTGGCTCAAGGCGGAATGGGCGTGGCTAAAGGGGGAATGGGCGGGGCCAAGGGCGGGGTGGGCGGAGCTAAGGGCGGAGTGGGCGGGGCTAAAGCCGGAAGGGGCGGGGCTAAGGGGGGGGCTTGCCGGGGCTCTAGGGGCCGTAGGGGGGAGGCTAAAAGGGGAATGGGCGAGGCAGAATCGTGTATGGGCAGGGCTAAAGGGGGAAAGGCCGTGGCTGAAGGCGGAATGGGCGTGGCTAAAGGGGGAATGGGCGGGGCCAAGGGCGGGGTGGGCGGGGCTAAGGGCGGAGTGGGCGGGGCTAAAGCCGGAAGGGGCGGGCTAAAGGGGGGGCTTGCCGGGGCTCTAGGGGCCGTAGGGGGGAGGCTAAAAGGGGAATGGGCGAGGCAGAATCGTGTATGGGCAGGGCTAAAGGGGGAAAGGCCGTGGCTGAAGGCGGAATGGGCGTGGCTAAAGGGGGAATGGGCGGGGCCAAGGGCGGGGCGGGCGGGGCTAAGGGCGGAGTGGGCGGGGCTAAAGCCGGAAGGGGCGGGGCTAAAGGGGGGGGCTTGCCGGGGCTCTAGGGGCCGTAGGGGGGAGGCTAAAAGGGGAATGGGCGAGGCAGAATCGTGTATGGGCAGGGCTAAAGGGGGAAAGGCCGTGGCTGAAGGCGAATGGACGTGGCTAAAGGGGAATGGGCGGGGCCAAGGGCGGGGTGGGCGGGGCTAAGGGCGGAGTGGGCGGGGCTAAAGCCGGAAGGGGCGGGGCTAAAGGGGGGGCTTGCCGGGGCTCTAGGGGCCGTAGGGGGGAGGCTAAAAGGGGAATGGGCGAGGCAGAATCGTGTATGGGCAGGGCTAAAGGGGGAAAGGCCGTGGCTGAAGGCGGAATGGGCGTGGCTAAAGGGGGGAATGGGCGGGGCCAAGGGCGGGGTGGGCGGGGCCAAGGGCGGGTGGGCGGGGCTGAAGCCGGAAGGGGCGGGGCTAAAGCCGGAAGGGGCGGGGCTAAAGGGGGGGGGCTTGCCGGGGCTCTAGGGGCCGTAGGGGGGAGGCTAAAAGGGGAATGGGCGAGGCAGAATCGTGTATGGGCAGGGCTAAAGGGGGAAAGGCCGTGGCTGAAGGCGGAATGGGCGTGGCTAAAGGGGGAGTGGGCGGGGCCAAGGGCGGGGCGGGCGGGGCTAAGGGCGGAGTGGGCGGGGCTAAAGCCGGAAGGGGCGGGGCTAAAGGGGGGGGGCTTGCCGGGGCTCTAGGGGCCGTAGGGGGGAGGCTAAAAGGGGAATGGGCGAGGCAGAATCGTGTATGGGCAGGGCTAAAGGGGGAAAGGCCGTGGCTGAAGGCGGAATAGGCGTGGCTAAAGGGGGAATGGGCGGGGCCAAGGGCGGGGTGGGCGGGGCTAAGGGCGGAGTGGGCGGGGCTAAAGCCGGAAGGGGCGGGGCTAAAGGGGGGGGCTTGCCGGGGCTCTAGGGGCCGTAGGGGGGAGGCTAAAAGGGGAATGGGCGAGGCAGAATCGTGTATGGGCAGGGCTAAAGGGGGAAAGGCCGTGGCTGAAGGCGGAATAGGCGTGGCCTAAAGGGGGGGGCTAAGGGCGGAGTGGGCGGGGCTAAAGCCGGAAGGGGCGGGGCTAAAGCCGGAAGGGGCGGGGCTAAAGGGGGGGCTTGCCGGGGCTCTAGGGGCCGTAGGGGGGAGGCTAAAAGGGGAATGGGCGAGGCAGAATCGTGTATGGGCAGGGCTAAAGGGGGAAAGGCCGTGGCTGAAGGCGGAATGGGCGTGGCTAAAGGGGGAATGGGCGGGGCCAAGGGCGGGGTGGGCGGGGCTAAGGGCGGAGTGGGCGGGGCTAAAGCCGGAAGGGGCGGGGCTAAAGGGGGGGGGCTTGCCGGGGCTCTAGGGGCCGTAGGGGGGAGGCTAAAAGGGGAATGGGCGAGGCAGAATCGTGTATGGGCAGGGCTAAAGGGGGAAAGGCCGTGGCTGAAGGCGGAATGGACGTGGCTAAAGGGGGAATGGGCGGGGCCAAGGGCGGGGTGGGCGGGGCTAAGGGCGGAGTGGGCGGGGCTAAAGCCGGAACGGGCGGGGCTAAAGCCGGAAGGGGCGGGGCTCAAGGGGGGGGCTTGCCGGGGCTCTAGGGGCCGTAGGGGGGAGGCTAAAAGGGGAATGGGCGAGGCAGAATCGTGTATGGACAGGGCTAAAGGGGGAAAGGCCGTGGCTGAAGGCGGAATGGGCGTGGCTAAAGGGGGAATGGGCGGGGCCAAGGGCGGAGTGGGCGGGGCTAAGGTCGGAGTGGGCGGGGCTAAAGCCGGAAGGGGCGGGGCTAAAGGGGGGGGCTTGCCGGGGCTCTAGGGGCCGTAGGGGGGAGGCTAAAAGGGGAATGGGCGAGGCAGAATGGTGTATGGGCAGGGCTAAAGGGGGAAAGGCCGTGGCTGAAGGCGGAATGGGCGTGGCTAAAGGGGGAATGGGCGGGGCCAAGGGCGGGGTGGGCGGGGCTAAGGGCGGAGTGGGCGGGGCTAAAGCCGGAAGGGGCGGGGCTAAAGGGGGGGGGCTTGCCGGGGCTCTAGGGGCCGTAGGGGGGAGGCTAAAAGGGGAATGGGCGAGGCAGAATGGTGTATGGGCAGGGCTAAAGGGGGAAAGGCCGTGGCTGAAGGCGGAATGGGCGTGGCTAAAGGGGGAATGGGCGGGGCCAAGGGCGGGGTGGGCGGGGCTAAGGGCGGAGTGGGCGGGGCTAAAGCCGGAAGGGGCGGGGCTAAAGGGGGGGGCTTGCCGGGGCTCTAGGGGCCGTAGGGGGGAGGCTAAAAGGGGAATGGGCGAGGCAGAATCGTGTATGGGCAGGGCTAAAGGGGGAAAGGCCGTGGCTGAAGGCGGAATGGGCGTGGCTAAAGGGGGAATGGGCGGGGCCAAGGGCGGGGTGGGCGGGGCTAAGGGCGGAGTGGGCGGGGCTAAAGCCGGAAGGGGCGGGGCTAAAGGGGGGGGGCTTGCCGGGGCTCTAGGGGCCGTAGGGGGGAGGCTAAAAGGGGAATGGGCGAGGCAGAATCGTATAGGGGCAGGGCTAAAGGGGGAAAGGCCGTGGCTGAAGGCGGAATGGGCGTGGCTAAAGGGGGAATGGGCGGGGCCAAGGGCGGGGTGGGCGGGGCTAAGGGCGGAGTGGGCGGGGCTAAAGCCGGAAGGGGCGGGGCTAAAGGGGGGGGCTTGCCGGGGCTCTAGGGGCCGTAGGGGGGAGGCTAAAAGGGGAATGGGCGAGGCAGAATCGTGTATGGGCAGGGCTAAAGGGGGAAAGGCCGTGGCTGAAGGCGGAATGGGCGTGGCTAAAGGGGAATGGGCGGGGCTAACGGCGAAGTGGGCGGGGCTAAGGGCGGAGTGGGCGGGGCTAAAGCCGGAAGGGGCGGGGCTAAAGGGGGGGCTTGCCGGGGCTCTAGGGGCCGTAGGGGGGAGGCTAAAAGGGGAATGGGCGAGGCAGAATCGTGTATGGGCAGGGCTAAAGGGGGAAAGGCCGTGGCTGAAGGCGGAATGGGCGTGGCTAAAGGGGGAATGGGCGGGGCCGAGGGCGGGGTGGGCGGGGCTAAATCCGGAAGGGGCGGGGCTAAAGCCGGAAGGGGCGGGGCTCAAGGGGGGGCTTGCCGGGGCTCTCGGGGCCATAGGGGCGAGGCTAAAAGGGGAATGGGCGAGGCAGAATGGTGTATGGGCAGGGCTAAAGGGGGAAAGGCCGTGGCTGAAGGCGGAATGGGCGTGGCTAAAGGGGGAATGGGCGGGGCCAAGGGCGGGGTGGGCGGGGCTAAGGGCGGAGTGGGCGGGGCTAAAGCCGGAAGGGGCGGGGCTAAAGCCGGAAGGGGCGGGGATAAAGGGGGGGGCTTGCCGGGGCTCTAGGGGCCGTAGGGGGGAGGCTAAAAGGGGAATGGGCGAGGCAGAATCGTGTATGGGCAGGGCTAAAGGGGGAAAGGCCGTGGCTGAAGGCGGAATGGGCGTGGCTAAAGGGGGAATGGGCGGGGCCAAGGGCGGGGTGGGCGGGGCCAAGGGCGGGGTGGGCGGGTCTAAAGCCGGAAGGGGCGGGGCTAAAGGGGGGGCTTGCCGGGGCTCTCGGGGCCGTAGGGGGGAGGCTAAAAGGGGAATGGGCGAGGCAGAATCGTGTATGGGCAGGGCTAAAGGGGGAAAGGCCGTGGCTGAAGGCGGAATGGGCGTGGCTAAAGGGGGAATGGGCGGGGCCAAGGGCGGGGTGGGCGGGGCTAAGGGCGGAGTGGGCGGGGCTAAAGCCGGAAGGGGCGGGGCTAAAGGGGGGGGCTTGCCGGGGCTCTAGGGGCCGTAGGGGGGAGGCTAAAAGGGGAATGGGCGAGGCAGAATCGTGTATGGGCAGGGCTAAAGGGAGGAAAGGCCGTGGCTGAAGGCGGAATGGGCGTGGCTAAAGGGGGAATGGGCGGGGCCAAGGGCGGGGTGAGCGGGGCTAAGGGCGGAGTGGGCGGGGCTAAAGCCGGAAGGGGCGGGGCTAAAGGGGGGGGGCTTGCCGGGGCTCTAGGGGCCGTAGGGGGGAGGCTAAAAGGGGAATGGGCGAGGCAGAATCGTGTATGGGCAGGGCTAAAGGGGGAAAGGCCGTGGCTGAAGGCGGAATGGGCGTGGGTAAACGGGGAATGGGCGGGGCCAAGGGCGGGGTGAGCGGGGCTAAGGGCGGAGTGGGCGGGGCTAAAGCCGGAAGAGGCGGGGCTAAAGCCGGAATGGGCGGGGCTAAAGGGGGGGGGCTTGCCAAGGCTCTCGGGGCCGTAGGGGGGAGGCTAAAAGGGGAATGGGTGAGGCAGAATCGTGTATGGGCAGGGCTAAAGGGGGAAAGGCCGTGGCTGAAGGCGGAATGGGCGTGGCTAAAGGGGGAATGGGCGGGGCCAAGGGCGGGGTGGGCGGGGCTAAGGGCAGAGTGGGCGGGGCTAAAGCCGGAAGGGGCGGGGCTAAAGGGGGGGGGCTTGCCGGGGCTCTAGGGGCCGTAGTGGGGAGGCTAAAAGGGGAATTGGCGAGGCAGAATCGTGTATGGGCAGGGCTAAAGGGGGAAAGGCCGTGGCTGAAGGCGGAATGGGCGTGGCTAAAGGGGGAATGGGCGGGGCCAAGGGCGGGGTGGGCGGGGCTAAGGGCGGAGTGGGCGGGGCTAAAGCCGGAAGGGGCGGGGCTAAAGGGGGGGGCTTGCCGGGGCTCTAGGGGCCGTAGGGGGGGAGGCTAAAAGGGGAATGGGCGAGGCAGAATGGTGTATGGGCAGGGCTAAAGGGGGAAAGGTCGTGGCTGAAGGCGGAATGGGCGTGGCTAAAGGGGGAATGGGCGGGGCCAGGGGCGGGGTGGGCGGGGCTAAGGGCGGAGTGGGCGGGGCTAAAGCCGGAAGGGGCGGGGCTAAAGCCGGAAGGGGCGGGGCTAAAGGGGGGGGCTTGCCGAGGCTCTCGGGGCCGTAGGGGGGAGGCTAAAAGGGGAATGGGCGAGGCAGAATCGTGTATGGGCAGGGCTAAAGGGGGAAAGGCCGTGGCTGAAGGCGGAATGGGCGTGGCTAGAGGGGGAATGGGCGGGGCCAAGGGCGGGGTGGGCGGGGCTAAGGGCGGGGTGGGCGGGGTTAAAGCCGGAAGGGGCGGGGCTAAAGCCGGAAGGGGCGGGGCTAAAGGGGGGGGGCTTGCCAAGGCTCTCGGGGCCGTAGGGGGGAGGCTAAAAGGGGAATGGGTGAGGCAGAATCGTGTATGGGCAGGGCTAAAGGGGGAAAGGCCGTGGCTGAAGGCGGAATGGGCGTGGCTAAAGGGGGAATGGGCGGGGCCAAGGGCGGGGTGGGCGAGGCTAAGGGCAGAGTGGGCGGGGCTAAAGCCGGAAGGGGGCGGGGCTAAAGGGGGGGGCTTGCCGGGGCTCTAGGGGCCGTAGTGGGGAGGCTAAAAGGGGAATTGGCGAGGCAGATTCGTGTATGGGCAGGGCTAAAGGGGGAAAGGCCGTGGCTGAAGGCGGAATGGGCGTGGCTAAAGGGGGAATGGGCGGGGCCAAGGGCGGGGTGGGCGGGGCTAAGGGCGGAGTGGGCGGGGCTAAAGCCGGAAGGGGCGGGGCTAAAGGGGGGGGCTTGCCGGGGCTCTAGGGGCCGTAGGGGGGGAGGCTAAAAGGGGAATGGGCGAGGCAGAATGGTGTATGGGCAGGGCTAAAGGGGGGAAAGGTCGTGGCTGAAGGCGGAATGGGCGTGGCTAAAGGGGGAATGGGCGGGGCCAGGGGCGGGGTGGGCGGGGCTAAGGGCGGAGTGGGCGGGGCTACAGCCGGAAGGGGCGGGCCTAAAGCCGGAAGGGGCGGGGCTAAAGGGGGGGCTTGCCGAGGCTCTCGGGGCCGTAGGGGGGAGGCTAAAAGGGGAATGGGCGAGGCAGAATCGTGTATGGGCAGGGCTAAAGGGGGAAAGGCCGTGGCTGAAGGCGGAATGGGCGTGGCTAGACGGGGAATGGGCGGGGCCAAGGGCGGGGTGGGCGGGGCTAAGGGCGGGGTGGGCGGGGTTAAAGCCGGAAGGGGCGGGGCTAAAGCCGGAAGGGGCGGGGCTAAAGGGGGGGGGCTTGCCGGGGCTCTCGAGGCCGTAGGGGGGAGGCTAAAAGGGGAATGGGCGAGGCAGAATCGTGTATGGGCAGGGCTAAAGGGGGAAAGGCCGTGGCTGAAGGCGGAATGGGCGTGGCTAAAGGGGGAATGGGCGGGGCCAAGGGCGGGGTGGGCGGGGCTAAGGGCGGAGTGGGCGGGGCTACAGCCGGAAGGGGCGGGCCTAAAGCCGGAAGGGGCGGGGCTAAAGGGGGGGGGGCTTGCCGGGGCTCTCGAGGCCGTAGGGGGGAGGCTAAAAGGGGAATGGGCGAGGCAGAATCGTGTATGGGCAGGGCTAAAGGGGGAAAGGCCGTGGCTGAAGGCGGAATGGGCGTGGCTAAAGGGGGAAGGGGCGGGGCCAAGGGCGGGGTGGGCGGGGCTAAGGGCGGAGTGGGCGGGGCTAAAGCCGGAAGGGGCGGGGCTAAAGCAGGAAGGGGCGGGGCTAAAGGGGGGGGCTTGCCGGGGCTCTCGGGGCCGTAGGGGGGAGGCTAAAAGGGGAATGGGCGAGGCAGAATCGTGTATGGGCAGGGCTAAAGGGGGAAAGGCCGTGGCTGAAGGCGGAATGGGCGTGGCTAAAGGGGGAATGGGCGGGGCCAAGGGCGGGGTGGGCGGGGCTAAGGGCGGAGTGGGCGGGGCTACAGCCGGAAGAGGCGGGCCTAAAGCCGGAAGGGGCGGGGCTAAAGGGGGGGGCTTGCCGGGGCTCTAGGGGCCGTAGGGGGGGAGGCTAAAAGGGGAATGGGCGAGGCAGAATCGTATAGGGGCAGGGCTAAAGGGGGAAAGGCCGTGGCTGAAGGCGGAATGGGCGTGGCTAAAGGCGGAAGGGGCGGGGCAAGGGCGGGGTGGGCGGGGCTAAGGGCGGAGTGGGCGGGGCTAAAGCCGGAAGGGGCGGGGCTAAAGCCGGAAGGGGCGGGGCTAAAGGGGGGGGGCTTGCCGGGGCTCTAGGGGCCGTAGGGGGAGGCTAAAAAGGGAATGGGCGAGGCAGAATCGTGTATGGGCAGGGCTAAAGGGGGAAAGGCCGTGGCTGAAGGCGGAATGGGCGTGGCTAAAGGGGGAATGGGCGGGGTGGGGGGGCTAAGGGCGGAGTAGGCGGGGCTGAAGCCGGAAGGGGCGGGGCTTAAGCCGGAAGGGGCGGGGCTAAAGGGGGGGGGCTTGCCGGGGCTCTCGAGGCCGTAGGGGGGAGGCTAAAAGGGGAATGGGCGAGGCAGAATCGTGTATGGGCAGGGCTAAAGGGGAAAGGCCGTGGCTGAAGGCGGAATGGGCGTGGCTAAAGGGGGAATGGGCGGGGCCAAGGGCGGGGTGGGCGGGGCTAAGGGCGGAGTGGGCGGGGCTAAAGCCGGAAGGGGCGGGGCTAAAGGGGGGGGGCTTGCCGGGGCTCTAGGGGCCGTAGGGGGGAGGCTAAAAGGGGAATGGCGAGGCAGAATCGTGTATGGGCAGGGCTAAAGGGGGAAAGGCCGTGGCTGAAGGCGGAATGGGCGTGGCTAAAGGGGGAATGGGCGGGGCCAAGGGCGGGGTGGGCGGGGCTAAAGCCGGAAGGGGCGGGGCTAAAGCAGGAAGGGGCGGGGCTAAAGGGGGGGCTTGCCGGGGCTCTCGGGGCCGTAGGGGGGGAGGCTAAAAGGGGAATGGGTGAGGCAGAATCGTGTATGGGCAGGGCTAAAGGGGGAAAGGCCGTGGCTGAAGGCGGAATGGCGGAATGGGCGTGGCTGAAGGGGGAATGGGCGGGGCCAAGGGCGGGGTGGGCGGGGCTAAGGGCGGAGTGGGCGGGGCTACAGCCGGAAGGGGCGGGCCTAAAGCCGGAAGGGGCGGGGCTAAAGGGGGGGGCTTGCCGGGGCTCTAGGGGCCGTAGGGGGGAGGCTAAAAGGGGAATGGGCGAGGCAGAATCGTATAGGGGCAGGGCTAAAGGGGGAAAGGCCGTGGCTGAAGGCGGAATGGGCGTGGCTAAAGGGGGAATGGGCGGGGCCAAGGGCGGGGTGGGCGGGGCTAAGGGCGGAGTGGGCGGGGCTAAAGCCGGAAGGGGCGGGGTTAAAGGGGGGGGCTTGCCGGGGCTCTAGGGGCCGTAGGGGGGAGGCTAAAAGGGGAATGGGCGAGGCAGAATCGTGTATGGGCAGGGCTAAAGGGGGAAAGGCCGTGGCTGAAGGCGGAATGGGCGTGGCTAAAGGGGGAATGGGCGGGGCCAAGGGCGGGGTGGGCGGGGCTAAGGGCGGAGTGGGCGGGGCTAAAGCCGGAAGGGGCGGGGCTAAAGGGGGGGGCTTGCCGGGGCTCTAGGGGCCGTAGGGGGGAGGCTAAAAGGGGAATGGGCGAGGCAGAATCGTGTATGGGCAGGGCTAAAGGGGGAAAGGCCGTGGCTGAAGGCGGAATGGGCGTGGCTAAAAGGGGAATGGGCGGGACCAAGGGGAGGGGTGGGCGGGGCCGAGGGCGGAGTGGGCGGGGCTAAAGCCGGAAGGGGTGGGGCTAAAGCCGGAAGGGGCGGGGCTAAAGGGGGGGGGCCTGCAGGGGCTCTAGGGGCCGTAGGGGGGAGGCTAAAAGGGGAATGGGCGAGGCAGAATCGTGTATGGGCAGGGCTAAAGGGGGAAAGGCCGTGGCTGAAGGCGGAATGGGCGTGGCTAAAGGGGAATGGGCGGGGCCAAGGGCGGGGTGGGCGGGGCTAAGGGCGGAGTGGGCGGGGCTAAAGCCGGAAGGGGCGGGGCTAAAGCCGGAAGGGGCGGGCTAAAGGGGGGGGGACTTGCCGGGGCTCTAGGGGTCGTAGGGGGGAGGCTAAAAGGGGAATGGGCGAGGCAGAATCGTGTATGGGCAGGGCTAAAGGGGGAAAGGCCGTGGCTGAAGGCGGAATGGGCGTGGCTAAAGGGGAATGGGCGGGGCCAAGGGCGGGGTGGGCGGGGCTAAGGGCGGAGGTGGGCGGGGCTAAAGCCGGAAGGGGCGGGGCTAAAGGCGGAAGGGGCGGGGCTAAAGGGGGGGGGGCTTGCCGGGGCTCTAGGGGCCGTAGGGGGGAGGCTAAAAGGGGAATGGGCGAGGCAGAATCGTGTATGGGCAGGGCTAAAGGGGGAAAGGCCGTGGCTGAAGGCGGAATGGGCGTGGCTAAAGGGGGAATGGGCGGGGTGGGCGGGGCTAAGGGCGGTGTGGGCGGGGCTAAAGCCGGAAGGGGCGGGGCTAAAGGGGGGGGGCTTGCCGGGGCTCTAGGGGCCGTAGGGGGGGAGGCTAAAAGGGGAATGGGCGAGGCAGAATCGTGTATGGGCAGGGCTAAAGGAAGAAAGGCCGTGGCTGAAGGCGGAATGGGCGTGGCTAAAGGGGGAATGGGCGGGGCCAAGGGCGGGGTGGGCGGGGCCAAGGGCGGAGTGGGCGGGGCTAAAGCCGGAAGGGGCGGGACTAAAGGGGGGGACTTGCCGGGGCTCTAGGGGCCGTAGGGGGGAGGCTAAAAGGGGAATGGGCGAGGCAGAATCGTGTATGGGCAGGGCTAAAGGGGGAAAGGCCGTGGCTGAAGGCGGAATGGGCGTGGCTAAAGGGGGAATGGGCGGGGCCAAGGGCGGGGTGGGCGGGGCCAAGGGCGGAGTGGGCGGGGCTAAAGCCAGAAGGGGCGGGGCTAAGGGGGGGGGGCTTGCCGGGGCTCTAGGGGCCGTAGGGGGGAGGCTAAAAGGGGAATGGGCGAGGCAGAATCGTGTATGGGCAGGGCTAAAGGGGAAAGGCCGTGGCTGAAGGCGGAATGGGCGTGGCTAAAGGGGAATGGGCGGGGCCAAGGGCGGGGTGGGCGGGGCTAAGGGCGGAGTGGGCGGGGCTAAGGGCGGAGTGGGCGGGGCTAAAGCCGGAAGGGGCGGGGCTAAAGGGGGGGGCTTGCCGGGGCTCTAGGGGCCGTAGGGGGGAGGCTAAAAGGGGAATGGGCGAGGCAGAATCGTGTATGGGCAGGGCTAAAGGGGGAAAGGCCGTGGCTGAAGGCGGAATGGGCGTGGCTAAATGGGGAATGGGCGGGGCCAAGGGCGGGGTGGGCGGGGCTAAGGGCGGAGTGGGCGGGGCTAAAGCCGGAAGGGGCGGGGCTAAAGCCGGAAGGGGCGGGGCTAAAGGGGGGGGTTGCCGGGGCTCTAGGGGCCGTAGGGGGGAGGCTAAAAGGGGAATGGGCGAGGCAGAATGGTGTATGGGCAGGGCTAAAGGGGGAAAGGCCGTGGCTGAAGGCGGAATGGGCGTGGCTAAAGGGGGGAATGGGCGGGGCCAAGGGCGGGGTGGGCGGGGCTAAGGGCGGAGTGGGCGGGGCTGAAGCCGGAAGGGGCGGGGCTAAAGGGGGGGGCTTGCCGGGGCTCTAGGGGCCGTAGGGGGGGAGGCTAAAAGGGGAATGGGCGAGGCAGAATCGTGTATGGGCAGGGCTAAAGGGGGAAAGGCCGTGGCTGAAGGCGGAATGGGCGTGGCTAAAGGGGGAATGGGCGGGGCCAAGGGCGGGGTGGGCGGGTCCAAGGGCGGGGTGGGCGGGGCTAAAAGCGGAGTGGGCGGGGCTAAAGCCGGAAGGGGCGGGGCTAAAGGGGGGGGGGCTTGCCGGGGCTCTAGGGGCCGTAGGGGGGAGGCTAAAAGGGGAATGGGCGAGGCAGAATCGTGTATGGGCAGGGCTAAAGGGGGAAAGGCCGTGGCTGAAGGCGGAATGGGCGTGGCTAAAGGGGGAATGGGCGGGGCCAAGGGCGGGGTGGGCGGGGCTAAAGCCGGAAGGGGCGGGGCTAAAGCCGGAAGGGGCGGGGCTAAAGCCGGAAGGGGCGGGGCTAAAGGGGGGAGGCTTGCCGGGGCTCTAGGGGCCGTAGGGGGAAGGCTAAAAGGGGAATGGGCGAGGCAGAATCGTGTATGGGCAGGGCTAAAGGGGGAAAGGCCGTGGCTGAAGGCGGAATGGGCGTTGCTAAAAGGGGAATGGGCGGGGCCAAGGGAGGGGTGGGCGGGGCCGAGGGCGGAGTGGGCGGGGCTAAAGCCGGAAGGGGCGGGGCTAAAGCCGGAAGGGGCGGGGCTAAAGCCGGAAGGGGCGGGGCTAAAGGGGGGGGCTTGCCGGGGCTCTAGGGGCCGTAGGGGGGAGGCTAAAAGGGGAATGGGCGAGGCAGAATCGTGTATGGGCAGGGCTAAAGGGGGAAAGGCCGTGGCTGAAGGCGGAATGGGCGTGGCTAAAGGGGGAATGGGCGGGGCCAAGGGCGGGGTGGGCGGGGCTAAGGGCGGAGTGGGCGGGGCTAAAGCCGGAAGGGGCGGGGCTAAAGGGGGGGGCTTGCCGGGGCTCTAGGGGCCGTAGGGGGGAGGCTAAAAGGGGAATGGGCGAGGCAGAATCGTGTATGGGCAGGGCTAAAGGGGGAAAGGCCGTGGCTGAAGGCGGAATGGGCGTGGCTAAAGGGGGAATGGGCGGGGCCAAGGGCGGGGTGGGCGGGGCTAAGGGCGGAGTGGACGGGGCTAAAGCCGGAAGGGGCGGGGCTAAAAAGGGGGGGCTTGCCGGGGCTCTAGGGGCCGTAGGGGGGAGGCCAAAAGAGGAATGGGCGAGGCAGAATCGTGTATGGGCAGGGCTAAAGGGGGAAAGGCCGTGGCTGAAGGCGGAATGGGCGTAACTAAAGGGGGAATGGGCGGGGCCAAGGGCGGGGTGGGCGGGGCTAAGGGCGGAGTGGGCGGGGCTAAAGCCGGAAGGGGCGGGGCTAAAGGGGGGGCTTGCCGGGGCTCTAGGGGCCGTAGAAGGGAGGCTAAAAGGGGGAATGGGCGAGGCAGAATCGTGTATGGGCAGGGCTAAAGGGGGAAAGGCCGTGGCTGAAGGCGGAATGGGCGTGGCTAAAGGGGGAATGGGCGGGGCTAAGGGCGGAGTAGGCGGGGCTGAAGCCGGAAGGGGCGGGGCTAAAGCCGGAAGGGGCGGGGCTAAAGGGGGGGGCTTGCCGGGGCTCTAGGGGCCGTAGGGGGGAGGCTAAAAGGGGAATGGGCGAGGCAGAATCGTGTATGGGCAGGGCTAAAGGGGGAAAGGCCGTGGCTGAAGGCGGAATGGGCGTGGCTAAAGGGGGAGTGGGCGGGGCCAAGGGCGGGGCGGGCGGGGGCTAAGGGCGGAGTGGGCGGGGCTAAAGCCGGAAGGGGCGGGGCTGAAGGGGGGGGGCTTGCCGGGGCTCTAGGGGCCGTAGGGGGGAGGCTAAAAGGGGAATGGGCGAGGCAGAATCGTGTATGGGCAGGGCTAAAGGGGGAAAGGCCGTGGCTGAAGGCGGAATGGGCGTGGCTAAAGGGGGAATGGGCGGGGCCAAGGGCGGGGCGGGCGGGGCTAAGGGCGGAGTGGGCGGGGCTAAAGCCGGAAGGGGCGGGGCTAAAGGGGGGGGCTTGCCGGGGCTCTAGGGGCCGTAGGGGGGAGGCTAAAAGGGGAATGGGCGAGGCAGAATCGTGTATGGGCAGGGCTAAAGGGGGAAAGGCCGTGGCTGAAGGCGGAATGGACGTGGCTAAAGGGGGAATGGGCGGGGCCAAGGGGCGGGGCGGGCGGGGCTAAGGGCGGAGTGGGCGGGGCTAAAGCCGGAAGGGGCGGGGCTAAAGCCGGAAGGGGCGGGGCTAAAGGGGGGGGGGCTTGCCGGGGCTCTAGGGGCCGTAGGGGGGAGGCTAAAAGGGGAATGGGCGAGGCAGAATGGTGTATGGGCAGGGCTAAAGGGGGAAAGGCCGTGGCTGAAGGCGGAATGGGCGTGGCTAAAGGGGGAATGGGCGGGGCCAAGGGCGGGGTGGGCGGGGCTAAGGGCGGAGTGGGCGGGGCTGAAGCCGGAAGGGGCGGGGCTAAAGGGGGGGGCTTGCCGGGGCTCTAGGGGCCGTAGGGGGGAGGCTAAAAGGGGGAATGGGCGAGGCAGAATCGTGTATGGGCAGGGCTAAAGGGGGAAAGGCCGTGGCTGAAGGCGGAATGGGCGTGGCTAAAGGGGGGATGGGCGGGGCCAAGGGCGGGGTGGGCGGGGCTAAGGGCGGAGTGGGCGGGGCTAAAGCCGGAAGGGGCGGGGCTAAAGGGGGGGGGCTTGCCGGGGCTCTAGGGGCCGTAGGGGGGAGGCTAAAAGGGGAATGGGCGAGGCAGAATCGTGTATGGGCAGGGCTAAAGGGGGAAAGGCCGTGGCTCAAGGCGGAATGGGCGTGGCTAAAGGGGGAATGGGCGGGGCCAAGGGCAGGGTGGGCGGAGCTAAGGGCGGAGTGGGCGGGGCTAAAGCCGGAAGGGGCGGGGCTAAGGGGGGGGCTTGCCGGGGCTCTAGGGGCCGTAGGGGGGAGGCTAAAAGGGGAATGGGCGAGGCAGAATCGTGTATGGGCAGGGCTAAAGGGGGAAAGGCCGTGGCTGAAGGCGGAATGGGCGTGGCTAAAGGGGAATGGGCGGGGCCAAGGGCGGGGTGGGCGGGGCTAAGGGCGGAGTGGGCGGGGCTAAAGCCGGAAGGGGCGGGGCTAAAGGGGGGGCTTGCCGGGGCTCTAGGGGCCGTAGGGGGGAGGCTAAAAGGGGAATGGGCGAGGCAGAATCGTGTATGGGCAGGGCTAAAGGGGGAAAGGCCGTGGCTGAAGGCGGAATGGGCGTGGCTAAAGGGGGAATGGGCGGGGCCAAGGGCGGGGCGGGCGGGGCTAAGGGCGGAGTGGGCGGGGCTAAAGCCGGAAGGGGGCGGGGCTTAAAGGGGGGGGCTTGCCGGGGCTCTAGGGGCCGTAGGGGGGAGGCTAAAAGGGGAATGGGCGAGGCAGAATCGTGTATGGGCAGGGCTAAAGGGGGAAAGGCCGTGGCTGAAGGCGGAATGGACGTGGCTAAAGGGGAATGGGCGGGGCCAAGGGCGGGGTGGGCGGGGCTAAGGGCGGAGTGGGCGGGGCTAAAGCCGGAAGGGGCGGGGCTAAAGGGGGGGCTTGCCGGGGCTCTAGGGGCCGTAGGGGGGAGGCTAAAAGGGGAATGGGCGAGGCAGAATCGTGTATGGGCAGGGCTAAAGGGGGAAAGGCCGTGGCTGAAGGCGGAATGGGCGTGGCTAAAGGGGGAATGGGCGGGGCCAAGGGCGGGGTGGGCGGGGCCAAGGGCGGGGTGGGCGGGGCTGAAGCCGGAAGGGGCGGGGCTAAAGCCGGAAGGGGCGGGGCTAAAGGGGGGGGCTTGCCGGGGCTCTAGGGGCCGTAGGGGGGAGGCTAAAAGGGGAATGGGCGAGGCAGAATCGTGTATGGGCAGGGCTAAAGGGGGAAAGGCCGTGGCTGAAGGCGGAATGGGCGTGGCTAAAGGGGGAATGGGCGGGGCCAAGGGCGGGGTGGGCGGGTCCAAGGGCGGGGTGGGCGGGGCTAAAAGCGGAGTGGGCGGGGGCTAAAGCCGGAAGGGGCGGGGCTAAAGGGGGGGGGCTTGCCGGGGCTCTAGGGGCCGTAGGGGGGAGGCTAAAAGGGGGAATGGGCGAGGCAGAATCGTGTATGGGCAGGGCTAAAGGGGGAAAGGCCGTGGCTGAAGGCGGAATGGGCGTGGCTAAAGGGGGAATGGGCGGGGCCAAGGGCGGGGTGGGCGGGGCTAAAGCCGAAGGGGCGGGGCTAAAGCCGGAAGGGGCGGGGCTAAAGCCGGAAGGGGCGGGGCTAAAGGGGGGAGGCTTGCCGGGGCTCTAGGGGCCGTAGGGGGAAGGCTAAAAGGGGAATGGGCGAGGCAGAATCGTGTATGGGCAGGGCTAAAGGGGGAAAGGCCGTGGCTGAAGGCGGAATGGGCGTTGCTAAAAGGGGAATGGGCGGGGCCAAGGGAGGGGTGGGCGGGGCCGAGGGCGGAGTGGGCGGGGCTAAAGCCGGAAGGGGCGGGGCTAAAGCCAGAAGGGGCGGGGCTAAAGCCGGAAGGGGCGGGGCTAAAGGGGGGGGCTTGCCGGGGCTCTAGGGGCCGTAGGGGGGAGGCTAAAAGGGGAATGGGCGAGGCAGAATCGTGTATGGGCAGGGCTAAAGGGGGAAAGGCCGTGGCGAAGGCGGAATGGGCGTGGCTAAAGGGGGAATGGGCGGGGCCAAGGGCGGGGTGGGCGGGGCTAAGGGCGGAGTGGGCGGGGCTAAAGCCGGAAGGGGCGGGGCTAAAGGGGGGGCTTGCCGGGGCTCTAGGGGCCGTAGGGGGGAGGCTAAAAGGGGAATGGGCGAGGCAGAATCGTGTATGGGCAGGGGCTAAAGGGGGAAAGGCCGTGGCTGAAGGCGGAATGGGCGTGGCTAAAGGGGGAATGGGCGGGGCCAAGGGCGGGGTGGGCGGGGCTAAGGGCGGAGTGGGCGGGGCTAAAGCCGGAAGGGGCGGGGCTAAAGCCGGAAGGGGCGGGGCTAAAGGGGGGGGGCTTGCCGGGGCTCTAGGGGCCGTAGGGGGGAGGCTAAAAGGGGAATGGGCGAGGCAGAATCGTGTATGGGCAGGGCTAAAGGGGGAAAGGCCGTGGCTGAAGGCGGAATGGGCGTGGCTAAAGGGGGAATGGGCGGGGCCAAGGGCGGGGTGGGCGGGGCTAAGGGCGGAGTGGACGGGGCTAAAGCCGGAAGGGGCGGGGCTAAAAAGGGGGGGGCTTGCCGGGGCTCTAGGGGCCGTAGGGGGGAGGCCAAAAGAGGAATGGGCGAGGCAGAATCGTGTATGGGCAGGGCTAAAGGGGGAAAGGCCGTGGCTGAAGGCGGAATGGGCGTAACTAAAGGGGGGAATGGGCGGGGCCAAGGGCGGGGTGGGCGGGGCTAAGGGCGGAGTGGGCGGGGCTAAAGCCGGAAGGGGCGGGGCTAAAGGGGGGGCTTGCCGGGGCTCTAGGGGCCGTAGAAGGGAGGCTAAAAGGGGAATGGGCGAGGCAGAATCGTGTATGGGCAGGGCTAAAGGGGGAAAGGCCGTGGCTGAAGGCGGAATGGGCGTGGCTAAAGGGGGAATGGGCGGGGCTAAGGGCGGAGTAGGCGGGGGCTGAAGCCGGAAGGGGCGGGGCTTAAAGCCGGAAGGGGCGGGGCTAAAGGGGGGGGCTTGCCGGGGCTCTAGGGCCCGTAGGGGGGAGGCTAAAAGGGGAATGGGCGAGGCAGAATCGTGTATGGGCAGGGCTAAAGGGGGAAAGGCCGTGGCTGAAGGCGGAATGGGCGTGGCTAAAGGGGGGAGTGGGCGGGGCCAAGGGCGGGGCGGGCGGGGCTAAGGGCGGAGTGGGCGGGGCTAAAGCCGGAAGGGGCGGGGCTGAAGGGGGGGGGCTTGCCGGGGCTCTAGGGGCCGTAGGGGGGAGGCTAAAAGGGGAATGGGCGAGGCAGAATCGTGTATGGGCAGGGCTAAAGGGGGAAAGGCCGTGGCTCAAGGCGGAATGGGCGTGGCTAAAGGGGGAATGGGCGGGGCCAAGGGCGGGGTGGGCGGGGCTAAGGGCGGAGTGGGCGGGGCTAAAGCCGGAAGGGGCGGGGCTAAAGGGGGGGGCTTGCCGGGGCTCTAGGGGCCGTAGGGGGGAGGCTAAAAGGGGAATGGGCGAGGCAGAATCGTGTATGGGCAGGGCTAAAGGGGGAAAGGCCGTGGCTGAAGGCGGAATGGACGTGGCTAAAGGGGGAATGGGCGGGGCCAAGGGCGGGGCGGGCGGGGCTAAGGGCGGAGTGGGCGGGGCTAAAGCCGGAAGGGGCGGGGCTAAAGCCGGAAGGGGCGGGGCTAAAGGGGGGGGGCTTGCCGGGGCTCTAGGGGCCGTAGGGGGGAGGCTAAAAGGGGAATGGGCGAGGCAGAATGGTGTATGGGCAGGGCTAAAGGGGGAAAGGCCGTGGCTGAAGGCGGAATGGGCGTGGCTAAAGGGGGAATGGGCGGGGCCAAGGGCGGGGTGGGCGGGGCTAAGGGCGGAGTGGGCGGGGCTGAAGCCGGAAGGGGCGGGGCTAAAGGGGGGGGCTTGCCGGGGCTCTAGGGGCCGTAGGGGGGAGGCTAAAAGGGGAATGGGCGAGGCAGAATCGTGTATGGGCAGGGCTAAAGGGGGAAAGGCCGTGGCTGAAGGCGGAATGGGCGTGGCTAAAGGGGGAATGGGCGGGGCCAAGGGCGGGGTGGGCGGGGCTAAGGGCGGAGTGGGCGGGGCTAAAGCCGGAAGGGGCGGGGCTAAAGGGGGGGGGCTTGCCGGGGCTCTAGGGGCCGTAGGGGGGAGGCTAAAAGGGGAATGGGCGAGGCAGAATCGTGTATGGGCAGGGCTAAAGGGGGAAAGGCCGTGGCTCAAGGCGGAATGGGCGTGGCTAAAGGGGGAATGGGCGGGGCCAAGGGCGGGGTGGGCGGAGCTAAGGGCGGAGTGGGCGGGGCTAAAGCCGGAAGGGGCGGGGCTAAGGGGGGGGCTTGCCGGGGCTCTAGGGGCCGTAGGGGGGAGGCTAAAAGGGGAATGGGCGAGGCAGAATCGTGTATGGGCAGGGCTAAAGGAGGAAAGGCCGTGGCTGAAGGCGGAATGGGCGTGGCTAAAGGGGAATGGGCGGGGCCAAGGGCGGGGTGGGCGGGGCCAAGGGCGGAGTGGGCGGGGCTAAAGCCGGAAGGGGCGGGGCTAAAGGGGGGGCTTGCCGGGGCTCTAGGGGCCGTAGGGGGGAGGCTAAAAGGGGAATGGGCGAGGCAGAATCGTGTATGGGCAGGGCTAAAGGGGGAAAGGCCGTGGCTGAAGGCGGAATGGGCGTGGCTAAAGGGGGAATGGGCGGGGCCAAGGGCGGGGCGGGCGGGGCTAAGGGCGGAGTGGGCGGGGCTAAAGCCGGAAGGGGCGGGGCTAAAGGGGGGGGCTTGCCGGGGCTCTAGGGGCCGTAGGGGGGAGGCTAAAAGGGGAATGGGCGAGGCAGAATCGTGTATGGGCAGGGCTAAAGGGGGAAAGGCCGTGGCTGAAGGCGGAATGGGCGTGGCTAAAGGGGAATGGGCGGGGCCAAGGGCGGGGTGGGCGGGGCTAAGGGCGGAGTGGGCGGGGCTAAAGCCGGAAGGGGCGGGGCTAAAGGGGGGGCTTGCCGGGGCTCTAGGGGCCGTAGGGGGGAGGCTAAAAGGGGAATGGGCGAGGCAGAATCGTGTATGGGCAGGGCTAAAGGGGGAAAGGCCGTGGCTGAAGGCGGAATGGGCGTGGCTAAAGGGGGAATGGGCGGGGCCAAGGGCGGGGGTGGGCGGGGCCAAGGGCGGGGTGGGCGGGGCTGAAGCCGGAAGGGGCGGGGCTAAAGCCGGAAGGGGCGGGGCTAAAGGGGGGGGCTTGCCGGGGCTCTAGGGGCCGTAGGGGGGAGGCTAAAAGGGGAATGGGCGAGGCAGAATCGTGTATGGGCAGGGCTAAAGGGGGAAAGGCCGTGGCTGAAGGCGGAATGGGCGTGGCTAAAGGGGGAGTGGGCGGGGCCAAGGGCGGGGCGGGCGGGGCTAAGGGCGGAGTGGGCGGGGCTAAAGCCGGAAGGGGCGGGGCTAAAGGGGGGGGGCTTGCCGGGGCTCTAGGGGCCGTAGGGGGGAGGCTAAAAGGGGAATGGGCGAGGCAGAATCGTGTATGGGCAGGGCTAAAGGGGGAAAGGCCGTGGCTGAAGGCGGAATGGGCGTGGCTAAAGGGGGAATGGGCGGGGCCAAGGGCGGGGTGGGCGGGGCTAAGGGCGGAGTGGGCGGGGCTAAAGCCGGAAGGGGCGGGGCTAAAGGGGGGGGGCTTGCCGGGGCTCTAGGGGCCGTAGGGGGGAGGCTAAAAGGGAAATGGGCGAGGCAGAATCGTGTATGGGCAGGGCTAAAGGGGGAAAGGCCGTGGCTGAAGGCGGAATGGGCGTGGCTAAAGGGGGAATGGGCGGGGCCAAGGGCGGGGTGGGCGGGGCTAAGGGCGGAGTGGGCGGGGCTAAAGCCGGAAGGGGCGGGGCTAAAGCCGGAAGGGGCGGGGCTAAAGGGGGGGCTTGCCGGGGCTCTAGGGGCCGTAGGGGGGAGGCTAAAAGGGGAATGGGCGAGGCAGAATCGTGTATGGGCAGGGCTAAAGGGGGAAAGGCCGTGGCTGAAGGCGGAATGGGCGTGGCTAAAGGGGGAATGGGCGGGGCCAAGGGCGGGGTGGGCGGGGCTAAGGGCGGAGTGGGCGGGGCTAAAGCCGGAAGGGGCGGGGCTAAAGGGGGGGGGCTTGCCGGGGCTCTAGGGGCCGTAGGGGGGAGGCTAAAAGGGGAATGGGCGAGGCAGAATCGTGTATGGGCAGGGCTAAAGGGGGAAAGGCCGTGGCTGAAGGCGGAATGGGCGTGGCTAAAGGGGGAATGGGCGGGGCCAAGGGCGGGGCGGGCGGGGCTAAGGGCGGAGTGGGCGGGGCTAAAGCCGGAAGGGGCGGGGCTAAAGCCGGAAGGGGCGGGGCTAAAGGGGGGGGCTTGCCGGGGCTCTAGGGGCCGTAGGGGGGAGGCTAAAAGGGGAATGGGCGAGGCAGAATCGTGTATGGACAGGGCTAAAGGGGGAAAGGCCGTGGCTGAAGGCGGAATGGGCGTGGCTAAAGGGGGAATGGGCGGGGCCAAGGGCGGGGTGGGCGGGGCTAAGGGCGGAGTGGGCGGGGCTAAAGCCGGAAGGGGCGGGGCTAAAGGGGGGGGCTTGCCGGGGCTCTAGGGGCCGTAGGGGGGAGGCTAAAAGGGGAATGGGCGAGGCAGAATGGTGTATGGGCAGGGCTAAAGGGGGAAAGGCCGTGGCTGAAGGCGGAATGGGCGTGGCTAAAGGGGGAATGGGCGGGGCCAAGGGCGGGGTGGGCGGGGCTAAGGGCGGAGTGCGCGGGGCTAAAGCCGGAAGGGGCGGGGCTAAAGTGGGGGGCTTGCCGGGGCTCTAGGGGCCGTAGGGGGGAGGCCAAAAGGGGAATGGGCGAGGCAGAATCGTGTATGGGCAGGGCTAAAGGGGGAAAGGCCGTGGCTGAAGGCGGAATGGGCGTGGCTAAAGGGGGAATGGGCGGGGCCAAGGGCGGGGTGGGCGGGGCTAAGGGCGGAGTGGGCGGGGCTAAAGCCGGAAGGGGCGGGGCTAAAGGGGGGGGCTTGCCGGGGCTCTAGGGGCCGTAGGGGGGAGGCTAAAAGGGGAATGGGCGAGGCAGAATCGTGTATGGGCAGGGCTAAAGGGGGAAAGGCCGTGGCTGAAGGCGGAATGGGCGTGGCTAAAGGGGGAATGGGCGGGGCCAAGGGCGGGGTGGGCGGGGCTAAGGGCGGAGTGGGCGGGGCTAAAGCCGGAAGGGGCGGGGCTAAAGGGGGGGGGCTTGCCGGGGCTCTAGGGGCCGTAGGGGGGAGGCTAAAAGGGGAATGGGCGAGGCAGAATCGTATAGGGGCAGGGCTAAAGGGGGAAAGGCCGTGGCTGAAGGCGGAATGGGCGTGGCTAAAGGGGGAATGGGCGGGGCCAAGGGCGGGGTGGGCGGGGCTAAGGGCGGAGTGGGCGGGGCTAAAGCCGGAAGGGGCGGGGCTAAAGGGGGGGGCTTGCCGGGGCTCTAGGGGCCGTAGGGGGGAGGCTAAAAGGGGAATGGGCGAGGCAGAATGGTGTATGGGCAGGGCTAAAGGGGGAAAGGCCGTGGCTGAAGGCGGAATGGGCGTGGCTAAAGGGGAATGGGCGGGGCTAACGGCGGAGTGGGCGGGGCTAAGGGCGGAGTGGGCGGGGCTAAAGCCGGAAGGGGCGGGGCTAAAGGGGGGGCTTGCCGGGGCTCTAGGGGCCGTAGGGGGGAGGCTAAAAGGGGAATGGGCGAGGCAGAATCGTGTATGGGCAGGGCTAAAGGGGGAAAGGCCGTGGCTGAAGGCGGAATGGGCGTGGCTAAAGGGGGAATGGGCGGGGCCGAGGGCGGGGTGGGCGGGGCTAAATCCGGAAGGGGCGGGGCTAAAGCCGGAAGGGGCGGGGCTCAAGGGGGGGCTTGCCGGGGCTCTCGGGGCCATAGGGGCGAGGCTAAAAGGGGAATGGGCGAGGCAGAATGGTGTATGGGCAGGGCTAAAGGGGGAAAGGCCGTGGCTGAAGGCGGAATGGGCGTGGCTAAAGGGGGAATGGGCGGGGCCAAGGGCGGGGTGGGCGGGGCTAAGGGCGGAGTGGGCGGGGCTAAAGCCGGAAGGGGCGGGGCTAAAGCCGGAAGGGGCGGGGATAAAGGGGGGGGCTTGCCGGGGCTCTAGGGGCCGTAGGGGGGAGGCTAAAAGGGGAATGGGCGAGGCAGAATCGTGTATGGGCAGGGCTAAAGGGGGAAAGGCCGTGGCTGAAGGCGGAATGGGCGTGGCTAAAGGGGGAATGGGCGGGGCCAAGGGCGGGGTGGGCGGGGCCAAGGGCGGGGTGGGCGGGTCTAAAGCCGGAAGGGGCGGGGCTAAAGGGGGGGCTTGCCGGGGCTCTCGGGGCCGTAGGGGGGAGGCTAAAAGGGGAATGGGCGAGGCAGAATCGTGTATGGGCAGGGCTAAAGGGGGAAAGGCCGTGGCTGAAGGCGGAATGGGCGTGGCTAAAGGGGGAATGGGCGGGGCCAAGGGCGGGGTGGGCGGGGCTAAGGGCGGAGTGGGCGGGGCTAAAGCCGGAAGGGGCGGGGCTAAAGGGGGGGGCTTGCCGGGGCTCTAGGGGCCGTAGGGGGGAGGCTAAAAGGGGAATGGGCGAGGCAGAATCGTGTATGGGCAGGGCTAAAGGGGGAAAGGCCGTGGCTGAAGGCGGAATGGGCGTGGCTAAAGGGGGAATGGGCGGGGCCAAGGGCGGGGTGAGCGGGGCTAAGGGCGGAGTGGGCGGGGCTAAAGCCGGAAGGGGCGGGGCTAAAGGGGGGGGGCTTGCCGGGGCTCTAGGGGCCGTAGGGGGGAGGCTAAAAGGGGAATGGGCGAGGCAGAATCGTGTATGGGCAGGGCTAAAGGGGGAAAGGCCGTGGCTGAAGGCGGAATGGGCGTGGCTAAAGGGGGAATGGGCGGGGCCAAGGGCGGGGTGGGCGGGGCTAAGGGCGGAGTGGGCGGGGCTAAAGCCGGAAGAGGCGGGGCTAAAGCCGGAAGGGGCGGGGCTAAAGGGGGGGGGCTTGCCAAGGCTCTCGGGGCCGTAGGGGGGAGGCTAAAAGGGGAATGGGTGAGGCAGAATCGTGTATGGGCAGGGCTAAAGGGGGAAAGGCCGTGGCTGAAGGCGGAATGGGCGTGGCTAAAGGGGGAATGGGCGGGGCCAAGGGCGGGGTGGGCGGGGCTAAAGCCGGAAGGGGCGGGGCTAAAGCCGGAAGGGGCGGGGCTAAAGGGGGGGGGCTTGCCGGGGCTCTAGGGGCCGTAGTGGGGAGGCTAAAAGGGGAATTGGCGAGGCAGAATCGTGTATGGGCAGGGCTAAAGGGGGAAAGGCCGTGGCTGAAGGCGGAATGGGCGTGGCTAAAGGGGGAATGGGCGGGGCCAAGGGCGGGGTGGGCGGGGCTAAGGGCGGAGTGGGCGGGGCTAAAGCCGGAAGGGGCGGGGCTAAAGGGGGGGGCTTGCCGGGGCTCTAGGGGCCGTAGGGGGGGAGGCTAAAAGGGGAATGGGCGAGGCAGAATGGTGTATGGGCAGGGCTAAAGGGGGAAAGGTCGTGGCTGAAGGCGGAATGGGCGTGGCTAAAGGGGGAATGGGCGGGGCCAGGGGCGGGGTGGGCGGGGCTAAGGGCGGAGTGGGCGGGGCTAAAGCCGGAAGGGGCGGGGCTAAAGCCGGAAGGGGCGGGGCTAAAGGGGGGGGCTTGCCGAGGCTCTCGGGGCCATAGGGGGGAGGCTAAAAGGGGAATGGGCGAGGCAGAATCGTGTATGGGCAGGGCTAAAGGGGGAAAGGCCGTGGCTGAAGGCGGAATGGGCGTGGCTAGAGGGGGAATGGGCGGGGCCAAGGGCGGGGTGGGCGGGGCTAAGGGCGGGGTGGGCGGGGTTAAAGCCGGAAGGGGCGGGGCTAAAGCCGGAAGGGGCGGGGCTAAAGGGGGGGGGGCTTGCCGGGGCTCTCGAGGCCGTAGGGGGGAGGCTAAAAGGGGAATGGGCGAGGCAGAATCGTGTATGGGCAGGGCTAAAGGGGGAAAGGCCGTGGCTGAAGGCGGAATGGGGCGTGGCTAAAGGGGGAAGGGGCGGGGCCAAGGGCGGGGTGGGCGGGGCTAAGGGCGGAGTGGGCGGGGCTAAAGCCGGAAGGGGCGGGGCTAAAGCCGGAAGGGGCGGGGCTAAAGGGGGGGGCTTGCCGGGGCTCTCGGGGCCGTAGGGGGGAGGCTAAAAGGGGAATGGGCGAGGCAGAATCGTGTATGGGCAGGGCTAAAGGGGGAAAGGCCGTGGCTGAAGGCGGAATGGGCGTGGCTAAAGGGGGAATGGGCGGGGCCAAGGGCGGGGTGGGCGGGGCTAAGGGCGGAGTGGGCGGGGCTACAGCCGGAAGAGGCGGGCCTAAAGCCGGAAGGGGCGGGCTAAAGGGGGGGGCTTGCCGGGGCTCTAGGGGCCGTAGGGGGGAGGCTAAAAAGGGGAATGGGCGAGGCAGAATCGTATAGGGGCAGGGCTAAAGGGGGAAAGGCCGTGGCTGAAGGCGGAATGGGCGTGGCTAAAGGGCGGAAGGGGCGGGGCCAAGGGCGGAGTGGGCGGGGCTAAGGGCGGAGTGGGCGGGGCTAAAGCCGGAAGGGGCGGGGCTAAAGCCGGAAGGGGCGGGGCTAAAGGGGGGGGCTTGCCGGGGCTCTAGGGGCCGTAGGGGGGAGGCTAAAAAGGGAATGGGCGAGGCAGAATCGTGTATGGGCAGGGCTAAAGGGGGAAAGGCCGTGGCTGAAGGCGGAATGGGCGTGGCTAAAGGGGGAATGGGCGGGGTGGGGGGGCTAAGGGCGGAGTAGGCGGGGCTGAAGCCGGAAGGGGCGGGGCTAAAGCCGGAAGGGGCGGGGCTAAAGGGGGGGGGGCTTGCCGGGGCTCTCGAGGCCGTAGGGGGGAGGCTAAAAGGGGAATGGGCGAGGCAGAATCGTGTATGGGCAGGGCTAAAGGGGGAAAGGCCGTGGCTGAAGGCGGAATGGGCGTGGCTAAAGGGGGAATGGGCGGGGCCGAGGGCGGGGTGGGCGGGGCTAAATCCGGAAGGGGCGGGGCTAAAGCCGGAAGGGGCGGGGCTCAAGGGGGGGCTTGCCGGGGCTCTCGGGGCCATAGGGGCGAGGCTAAAAGGGGAATGGGCGAGGCAGAATGGTGTATGGGCAGGGCTAAAGGGGGAAAGGCCGTGGCTGAAGGCGGAATGGGCGTGGCTAAAGGGGGAATGGGCGGGGCCAAGGGCGGGGTGAGCGGGGCTAAGGGCGGAGTGGGCGGGGCTAAAGCCGGAAGGGGCGGGGCTAAAGGGGGGGGCTTGCCGGGGCTCTAGGGGCCGTAGGGGGGAGGCTAAAAGGGGAATGGGCGAGGCAGAATCGTGTATGGGCAGGGCTAAAGGGGGAAAGGCCGTGGCTGAAGGCGGAATGGGCGTGGGTAAACGGGGAATGGGCGGGGCCAAGGGCGGGGTGAGCGGGGCTAAGGGCGGAGTGGGCGGGGCTAAAGCCGGAAGAGGCGGGGCTAAAGCCGGAAGGGGCGGGGCTAAAGGGGGGGGGCTTGCCAAGGCTCTCGGGGCCGTAGGGGGGAGGCTAAAAGGGGAATGGGTGAGGCAGAATCGTGTATGGGCAGGGCTAAAGGGGGAAAGGCCGTGGCTGAAGGCGGAATGGGCGTGGCTAAAGGGGGAATGGGCGGGGCCAAGGGCGGGGTGGGCGGGGCTAAGGGCGGGGTGGGCGGGGCTAAAGCCGGAAGGGGCGGGGCTAAAGGGGGGGGCTTGCCGGGGCTCTAGGGGCCGTAGTGGGGAGGCTAAAAGGGGAATTGGCGAGGCAGAATCGTGTATGGGCAGGGCTAAAGGGGGAAAGGCCGTGGCTGAAGGCGGAATGGGCGTGGCTAAAGGGGGAATGGGCGGGGCCAAGGGCGGGGTGGGCGGGGCTAAGGGCGGAGTGGGCGGGGCTAAAGCCGGAAGGGGCGGGGCTAAAGGGGGGGGCTTGCCGGGGCTCTAGGGGCCGTAGGGGGGGAGGCTAAAAGGGGAATGGGCGAGGCAGAATGGTGTATGGGCAGGGCTAAAGGGGGAAAGGTCGTGGCTGAAGGCGGAATGGGCGTGGCTAAAGGGGGAATGGGCGGGGCCAGGGGCGGGGTGGGCGGGGCTAAGGGCGGAGTGGGCGGGGCTAAAGCCGGAAGGGGCGGGGCTAAAGCCGGAAGGGGCGGGGCTAAAGGGGGGGGCTTGCCGAGGCTCTCGGGGCCGTAGGGGGGAGGCTAAAAGGGGAATGGGCGAGGCAGAATCGTGTATGGGCAGGGCTAAAGGGGGAAAGGCCGTGGCTGAAGGCGGAATGGGCGTGGCTAGAGGGGGAATGGGCGGGGCCAAGGGCGGGGTGGGCGGGGCTAAGGGCGGGGTGGGCGGGGTTAAAGCCGGAAGGGGCGGGGCTAAAGCCGGAAGGGGCGGGGCTAAAGGGGGGGGGCTTGCCAAGGCTCTCGGGGCCGTAGGGGGGAGGCTAAAAGGGGAATGGGTGAGGCAGAATCGTGTATGGGCAGGGCTAAAGGGGGAAAGGCCGTGGCTGAAGGCGGAATGGGCGTGGCTAAAGGGGGAATGGGCGGGGCCAAGGGCGGGTGGGCGGGGCTAAAAGCAGAGTGGGCGGGGCTAAAGCCGGAAGGGGCGGGGCTAAAGGGGGGGGGCTTGCCGGGGCTCTAGGGGCCGTAGTGGGGAGGCTAAAAGGGGAATTGGCGAGGCAGATTCGTGTATGGGCAGGGCTAAAGGGGGAAAGGCCGTGGCTGAAGGCGGAATGGGCGTGGCTAAAGGGGGAATGGGCGGGGCCAAGGGCGGGGTGGGCGGGGCTAAGGGCGGAGTGGGCGGGGCTAAAGCCGGAAGGGGCGGGGCTAAAGGGGGGGGCTTGCCGGGGCTCTAGGGGCCGTAGGGGGGGAGGCTAAAAGGGGAATGGGCGAGGCAGAATGGTGTATGGGCAGGGCTAAAGGGGGAAAGGTCGTGGCTGAAGGCGGAATGGGCGTGGCTAAAGGGGGAATGGGCGGGGCCAGGGGCGGGGTGGGCGGGGCTAAGGGCGGAGTGGGCGGGGCTAAAGCCGGAAGGGGCGGGGCTAAAGCCGGAAGGGGCGGGGCTAAAGGGGGGGGCTTGCCGAGGCTCTCGGGGCCGTAGGGGGGAGGCTAAAAGGGGAATGGGCGAGGCAGAATCGTGTATGGGCAGGGCTAAAGGGGGAAAGGCCGTGGCTGAAGGCGGAATGGGCGTGGCTAGACGGGGAATGGGCGGGGCCAAGGGCGGGGTGGGCGGGGCTAAGGGCGGGGTGGGCGGGGTTAAAGCCGGAAGGGGCGGGGCTAAAGCCGGAAGGGGCGGGGCTAAAGGGGGGGGGCTTGCCGGGGCTCTCGAGGCCGTAGGGGGGAGGCTAAAAGGGGAATGGGCGAGGCAGAATCGTGTATGGGCAGGGCTAAAGGGGGAAAGGCCGTGGCTGAAGGCGGAATGGGCGTGGCTAAAGGGGGAAGGGCGGGGCCAAGGGCGGGGTGGGCGGGGCTAAGGGCGGAGTGGGCGGGGCTAAAGCCGGAAGGGGCGGGGCTAAAGCAGGAAGGGGCGGGGCTAAAGGGGGGGGCTTGCCGGGGCTCTCGGGGCCGTAGGGGGGAGGCTAAAAGGGGAATGGGCGAGGCAGAATCGTGTATGGGCAGGGCTAAAGGGGGAAAGGCCGTGGCTGAAGGCGGAATGGGCGTGGCTAAAGGGGGAATGGGCGGGGCCAAGGGCGGGGTGGGCGGGGCTAAGGGCGGAGTGGGCGGGGCTACAGCCGGAAGAGGCGGGCCTAAAGCCGGAAGGGGCGGGGCTAAGGGGGGGGGCTTGCCGGGGCTCTCGAGGCCGTAGGGGGGAGGCTAAAAGGGGAATGGGCGAGGCAGAATCGTGTATGGGCAGGGCTAAAGGGGGAAAGGCCGTGGCTGAAGGCGGAATGGGCGTGGCTAAAGGGGAAGGGGCGGGGCCAAGGGCGGGGTGGGCGGGGCTAAGGGCGGAGTGGGCGGGGCTAAAGCCGGAAGGGGCGGGGCTAAAGCAGGAAGGGGCGGGGCTAAAGGGGGGGGCTTGCCGGGGCTCTCGGGGCCGTAGGGGGGAGGCTAAAAGGGGAATGGGCGAGGCAGAATCGTGTATGGGCAGGGCTAAAGGGGGAAAGGCCGTGGCTGAAGGCGGAATGGGCGTGGCTAAAGGGGGAATGGGCGGGGCCAAGGGCGGGGTGGGCGGGGCTAAGGGCGGAGTGGGCGGGGCTACAGCCGGAAGAGGCGGGCCTAAAGCCGGAAGGGGCGGGGCTAAAGGGGGGGGCTTGCCGGGGCTCTAGGGGCCGTAGGGGGGGAGGCTAAAAGGGGAATGGGCGAGGCAGAATCGTATAGGGGCAGGGCTAAAGGGGGAAAGGCCGTGGCTGAAGGCGGAATGGGCGTGGCTAAAGGCGGAAGGGGCGGGGCCAAGGGCGGGGTGGGCGGGGCTAAGGGCGGAGTGGGCGGGGCTAAAGCCGGAAGGGGCGGGGCTAAAGCCGGAAGGGGCGGGGCTAAAGGGGGGGGGCTTGCCGGGGCTCTAGGGGCCGTAGGGGGGAGGCTAAAAAGGGAATGGGCGAGGCAGAATCGTGTATGGGCAGGGCTAAAGGGGGAAAGGCCGTGGCTGAAGGCGGAATGGCGTGGCTAAAGGGGGAATGGGCGGGGCCAAGGGCGGGTGGGCGGGGCTAAGGGCGGAGTGGGCGGGGCTAAAGCCGGAAGGGGCGGGGCTAAAGGGGGGGGGCTTGCCGGGGCTCTAGGGGCCGTAGGGGGGAGGCTAAAAGGGGAATGGGCGAGGCAGAATCGTGTATGGGCAGGGCTAAAGGGGGAAAGGCGTGGCTGAAGGCGGAATGGGCGTGGCTAAAGGGGGAATGGGCGGGGCCAAGGGCGGGGTGGGCGGGGCTAAAGCCGGAAGGGGCGGGGCTAAAGCAGGAAGGGGCGGGGCTAAAGGGGGGGGCTTGCCGGGGCTCTCGGGGCCGTAGGGGGGAGGCTAAAAGGGGAATGGGTGAGGCAGAATCGTGTATGGGCAGGGCTAAAGGGGGAAAGGCCGTGGCTGAAGGCGGAATGGGCGTGGCTGAAGGGGGGAATGGGCGGGGCCAAGGGCGGGGTGGGCGGGGCTAAGGGCGGAGTGGGCGGGGCTACAGCCGGAAGGGGCGGGCCTAAAGCCGGAAGGGGCGGGGCTAAAGGGGGGGGCTTGCCGGGGCTCTAGGGGCCGTAGGGGGGAGGCTAAAAGGGGAATGGGCGAGGCAGAATCGTATAGGGGCAGGGCTAAAGGGGAAAGGCCGTGGCTGAAGGCGGAATGGGCGTGGCTAAAGGGGGAATGGGCGGGGCCAAGGGCGGGGTGGGCGGGGCTAAGGGCGGAGTGGGCGGGGCTAAAGCCGGAAGGGGCGGGGCTAAAGGGGGGGGCTTGCCGGGGCTCTAGGGGCCGTAGGGGGGAGGCTAAAAGGGGAATGGGCGAGGCAGAATCGTGTATGGGCAGGGCTAAAGGGGAAAGGCCGTGGCTGAAGGCGGAATGGGCGTGGCTAAAAGGGGAATGGGCGGGACCAAGGGAGGGGTGGGCGGGGCCGAGGGCGGAGTGGGCGGGGCTAAAGCGGAAGGGGCGGGGCTAAAGCCAGAAGGGGCGGGGCTAAAGGGGGGGGGCCTGCAGGGGCTCTAGGGGCCGTAGGGGGAGGCTAAAAGGGAATGGGCGAGGCAGAATCGTGTATGGGCAGGGCTAAAGGGGAAAGCCGTGGCTGAAGGCGGAATGGCGTGGCTAAAGGGGAATGGGCGGGGCCAAGGGCGGGGTGGGCGGGGCTAAGGGCGGAGTGGGCGGGGCTAAAGCCGGAAGGGGCGGGGCTAAAGCCGGAAGGGGCGGGGGCTAAAGGGGGGGGGGGACTTGCCGGGGCTCTAGGGGTCGTAGGGGGGAGGCTAAAAGGGGAATGGGCGAGGCAGAATCGTGTATGGGCAGGGCTAAAGGGGGAAAGGCCGTGGCTGAAGGCGGAATGGGCGTGGCTAAAGGGGAATGGGCGGGGCCAAGGGCGGGGTGGGCGGGGCTAAGGGCGGAGTGGGCGGGGCTAAAGCCGGAAGGGCGGGGCTAAAGGCGGAAGGGGCGGGGCTAAAGGGGGGGGGCTTGCCGGGGCTCTAGGGGCCGTAGGGGGGAGGCTAAAAGGGGAATGGGCGAGGCAGAATCGTGTATGGGCAGGGCTAAAGGGGGAAAGGCCGTGGCTGAAGGCGGAATGGGCGTGGCTAAAGGGGGAATGGGCGGGGTGGGCGGGGCTAAGGGCGGTGTGGGCGGGGCTAAAGCCGGAAGGGGCGGGGCTAAAGGGGGGGGGCTTGCCGGGGCTCTAGGGGCCGTAGGGGGGAGGCTAAAAGGGGAATGGGCGAGGCAGAATCGTGTATGGGCAGGGCTAAAGGAAGAAAGGCCGTGGCTGAAGGCGGAATGGGCGTGGCTAAAGGGGAATGGGCGGGGCCAAGGGCGGGGTGGGCGGGGCCAAGGGCGGAGTGGGCGGGGCTAAAGCCGGAAGGGGCGGGACTAAAGGGGGGGACTTGCCGGGGCTCTAGGGGCCGTAGGGGGGAGGCTAAAAGGGGAATGGGCGAGGCAGAATCGTGTATGGGCAGGGCTAAAGGGGGAAAGGCCGTGGCTGAAGGCGGAATGGGCGTGGCTAAAGGGGGAATGGGCGGGGCCAAGGGCGGGGTGGGCGGGGCCAAGGGCGGAGTGGGCGGGGCTAAAGCCAGAAGGGGCGGGGCTAAGGGGGGGGCTTGCCGGGGCTCTAGGGGCCGTAGGGGGGAGGCTAAAAGGGGAATGGGCGAGGCAGAATCGTGTATGGGCAGGCTAAAGGGGGAAAGGCCGTGGCTGAAGGCGGAATGGGCGTGGCTAAAGGGGGAATGGGCGGGGCCAAGGGCGGGGTGGGCGGGGCTAAGGGCGGAGTGGGCGGGGCTAAGGGCGGAGTGGGCGGGGCTAAAGCCGGAAGGGGCGGGGCTAAAGGGGGGGGCTTGCCGGGGCTCTAGGGGCCGTAGGGGGGAGGCTAAAAAGGGGAATGGGCGAGGCAGAATCGTGTATGGGCAGGGCTAAAGGGGGAAAGGCCGTGGCTGAAGGCGGAATGGGCGTGGCCTAAAGGGGGAATGGGCGGGGCCAAGGGCGGGGTGGGCGGGGCTAAAGCCGGAAGGGGCGGGGCTAAAGCCGGAAGGGGCGGGGCTAAAGCCGGAAGGGGCGGGGCTAAAGGGGGGAGGCTTGCCGGGGCTCTAGGGGCCGTAGGGGGAAGGCTAAAAGGGGAATGGGCGAGGCAGAATCGTGTATGGGCAGGGCTAAAGGGGGAAAGGCCGTGGCTGAAGGCGGAATGGGCGTTGCTAAAAGGGGAATGGGCGGGGCCAAGGGAGGGGTGGGCGGGGCCGAGGGCGGAGTGGGCGGGGCTAAAGCCGAAGGGGCGGGGCTAAAGCCGGAAGGGGCGGGGCTAAAGCCGGAAGGGGCGGGGCTAAAGGGGGGGGCTTGCCGGGGCTCTAGGGGCCGTAGGGGGGAGGCTAAAAGGGGAATGGGCGAGGCAGAATCGTGTATGGGCAGGGCTAAAGGGGGAAAGGCCGTGGCTGAAGGCGGAATGGGCGTGGCTAAAGGGGAATGGGCGGGGCCAAGGGCGGGGTGGGCGGGGCTAAGGGAGGAGTGGGCGGGGCTAAAGCCGGAAGGGGCGGGGCTAAAGGGGGGGGGGCTTGCCGGGGCTCTAGGGGCCGTAGGGGGGAGGCTAAAAGGGGAATGGGCGAGGCAGAATCGTGTATGGGCAGGGCTAAAGGGGGAAAGGCCGTGGCTGAAGGCGGAATGGGCGTGGCTAAAGGGGAATGGGCGGGGCCAAGGCGGGGTGGGCGGGGCTAAGGGCGGAGTGGGCGGGGCTAAAGCCGGAAGGGGCGGGGCTAAAGGGGGGGCTTGCCGGGGCTCTAGGGGCCGTAGGGGGGAGGCTAAAAGGGGAATGGGCGAGGCAGAATCGTGTATGGGCAGGGCTAAAGGGGGAAAGGCCGTGGCTGAAGGCGGAATGGGCGTGGCTAAAGGGGGAATGGGGCGGGGCCAAGGGCGGGGTGGGCGGGGCCAAGTGCGGGGTGGGCGGGGCTGAAGCCGGAAGGGGCGGGGCTAAAGCCGGAAGGGGCGGGGCTAAAGGGGGGGGCTTGCCGGGGCTCTAGGGGCCCGTAGGGGGGAGGCTAAAAGGGGAATGGGCGAGGCAGAATCGTGTATGGGCAGGGCTAAAGGGGGAAAGGCCGTGGCTGAAGGCGGAATGGGCGTGGCTAAAGGGGGAGTGGGCGGGGCCAAGGGCGGGGCGGGCGGGGCTAAGGGCGGAGTGGGCTGGGGCTAAAGCCGGAAGGGGCGGGGCTAAAGGGGGGGGGCTTGCCGGGGCTCTAGGGGCCGTAGGGGGGAGGCTAAAAGGGGAATGGGCGAGGCAGAATCGTGTATGGGCAGGGCTAAAGGGGGAAAAGGCCGTGGCTGAAGGCGGAATGGGCGTGGCTAAAGGGGGAATGGGCGGGGCCAAGGGCGGGGTGGGCGGGGCTAAGGGCGGAGTGGGCGGGGCTAAAGCCGGAGGGGCGGGGCTAAAGGGGGGGGGCTTGCCGGGGCTCTAGGGGCCGTAGGGGGGAGGCTAAAAGGGGAATGGGCGAGGCAGAATCGTGTATGGGCAGGGCTAAAGGGGGAAAGGCCGTGGCTGAAGGCGG
>NW_025963332.1:0-45104 GCF_020740725.1 Corvus hawaiiensis | reverse complement strand
GCCAGTTCTGAGGGGGTTTGGGGTCAGTGGTTTGGACTGGGAGTGACTGGTTTGGACTGGGATGGACTGAGAGTGACTGGGAGCAGGTTTGGGGTCATTCTGAGGGGTTTGGAGTCACTGGTTTGGACTGGGAGTGACTGGGAGAGGGTCTGGGGTCATTCTGAGGGGGTTTGGAGTCACTGGTTTGGACTGGGAGTGACTGGGAGAGGGTTTGGGGTCATTCTGAGGTGGTTTGGGATGCACTGGTTTGCACTGGGAGTGACTGGGAACAGACTGGTTGGCACTGGGAGCGGGTTTGGGGCCGTACTGGGAGCACTGGGAGCGGGTTTGGGGCCGTACTGGGAGCACTGGGAGCGGGTTTGGGGCCGTACTGGTTTGTACTGGGGAGCGGGTTTGGGGCCGTACTGGGAGCACTGGGAGCGGGTTTGGGGTCATTCTGAGGGGGTCTGGAAAGTTCTGAGGGGGTTTGGGGTGACTGGGATGGACTGGAGCAGACTGGGAGTGACTGGGAGCGGGTCTGGGGCAAGTTCTGAAGGGGTTTGAGTCACTGGTTTGGACTGGGAGGGAACTGGGAGTGACTGGTAGTGACTGGGAGCAGGTTTGGGGTCATTCTGAGGGGGTTTGTGGTGACTGGGATGGACTGGTTTGGACTGGGAGTGACTGGGAGCAGACTGGGAGTGACTGGGAACGGGTTTGGGGCAAGTTCTGAAGGGGTTTGGGGGTCACTGGTTTGGACTGGGAGTGACTGGGAGTCACTGGGAGCAGGTCTGGGCAAGTTCTGAGGGCTTTGGAGTCACTGGGATGCACTGGTTTGGACTGGTTTGGACTGGGAGTGACTGGGAGCAGACCGGGAGTGGACTGGGATGCACTGGGAGTGACTGGGAGTGACTGGGAGCAGACCGGGAGTGGACTGGGATGCACTGGGAGTGACTGGGAGTGACTGGGAGCAGACCGGGAGTGGACTGGGATGCACTGGGAGTGACTGGGAGTGACTGGGAGCAGACCGGGAGTGGACTGGGATGCACTGGGAGTGACTGGGAGTGACTGGGAGCAGACCGGGAGTGGACTGGGATGCACTGGGAGTGACTGGGAGTGACTGGGAGCAGACCGGGAGTGGACTGGGATGCACTGGGAGTGACTGGGAGTGACTGGGAGCGGGTTCGGGGTCATTCTGGGGGGGTTTGGGGCCGTACTGGGAGGGACTGGTTTGGACTGGTTTGGACTGGGAGGGTCCCCGATCCCCCCAGTTCTGTCGCCACCCCCCCAGAATTCACTCCCCACGCCCCAAAACCCACTGGCCACACCCCTCAATCCACTAGCCACGTGTTCAAACTCACTAGCCACACCCCAAACTCACTGGCCAACACCCCAAATTCACTAGCCGCACCCCAAAGCCCACTAGCCAACACCCTTAAGCTCAGTAGCCGCACCCCCAAATTCACTAGCCACACCCCAAATTCACTAGCCGCACCCCAAAGCCCACTAGCCACACCCCTAAACTCAGTAGCCGCACCCCAAAATTCACTAGCCACACCTCAAATTCACTAGCCGCACCCCAAAGCCCACTAGCCACACCCCTAAACTCAGTAGCCGCACCCCAAAATTCACTAGCACACCCCCAAAGCCCACTAGCCACACCCTTAAACTCAGTAGCCGCACCCCCAAATTCACTAGCCACACCCAAAACTCTCTTGCCACATCTCAAAGTTCACTAGCCACACCCCCTATATCCACTAGCCACACCCCTAAACCCACTAGCCACCCCCCCAAACCCACTAGCCACACCCGAAATTCAGTAGCCACGTCCCAAAAACCACTAGCCACACCCCTAAACCCACTAGCCACACCCCCAAATTCAGTAGCCACACCCCTATATCCACTGGCCACACCCCTAAACCCTTTAGCCACGCCTCAAAACTCACTTCCCACACTTCAAAGTGCGCTAGCCACACCCCTCAATCCACTAGCCACGCCCTCTAAACTCACTTTGCGCACCTCACAACTCACCGTGCACACCCCAAAATTCACTAGCCACAACCCTAAGTCCACTAGCCACATTCTGAAACTCACTAGCCACACTTCCAAATTCACTAGCCACACCCAAATCCACTAGTCACACCCCAAATCCACTAGCCGCATGCTCAAACTGACTAGCCACAGCCCAAACCCACTAGCCATACCCTAAAACCCACTAGCCACCCCCCAAAACTCATTTCCCACGCCTCAAAATTCACTAGCCACGCCCGTAAATCCACTAGCCACATTCTGCAACTCACTAGCCACACCCCAAAACCCACTAGCCACCCCCCCAAAACTCATTTCCACGCCTCAGAATTCACTTCGCACACCCCAAAATTCACTAGCCACACCCCTAAATCCACTAGCCACATTCTGAAACTCAGTGGCCACACTTCCAAATCCACTAGCCACACCCCAAAGACTCACTTCCCACACCCGAAAATTCACTAGCCACACCCCTAAGTCCACTAGCCGCATTCTGAAACTCAGTAGCCACACTTCCAAATTCACTAGCCACATTCTGAAACTCAGTAGCCACACTTCCAAATTCACTAGCCACACCCCAAAAACTCACTTCCCACACCCCAAACCCACTAGCCACCCCCCAAATCCAGTAGCCACACCCCTCCATCCACTCCCCACCCCCCAAAACTCACTTCCCACGCCCCAAATTCACTAGCCACACCCCTAAACGCCCTCACCACACCCCAAAACCCCACTAGCCACACCCAAAATTCACCAACCACACCTCTAAACCCACTAGCTACACCCCTAAACCCACTAGCCACACCCCCAAATTCAGTAGCCACACCCCTATATCCACTGGCCACACCCTAAACCCTTTAGCCACGCCTCAAAACTTCCACACTTCAAAGTGCGTTAGCCACACCCCTCAATCCACTAGCCACACCCCCTAAACTCACTTTGCACACCTCACAACTCACCATGCACACCCCCAAAATTCACTAGCCACACCCCTAAACTCACTTTGCACACCTCAAAATTCACTAGCCACACTCCTAAGTCCACTAGCCACATTCTGAAACTCAGTGGCCACACTTCCAAATCCACTAGCCACACCCCAAATCCACTAGCCACATGCTCAAACTCACTAGCCACCCCCCCAAAACTCACTTCCCACACCCCAAAACCCACTAGCCACCCCGCAAAACTCACTTCCCACGCCTCAGAATTCACTAGCCGCACCCCTAAATCCACTAGCCGCATTCTGAAACTCACTAGCCACCCCCCAAACCCACTAGCCACAACCCCTCCCCCCACTCCCCCAACCCCAAAACTCACTTCCCCACGCCCCCAAATCCACCAGCCACACCCCTAAACCCCCTCACCCCACCTCTAAACCCACTAGCCACACCCCAACTTCACTAGCCACACCCCCCCCCCCCCCCGTTCCCCCGCAGGCCTGTACTACGTGGACAGCGAGGGCCAGCGCGTGCCGGGCGCCGCCTTCGCCGTGGGCTCGGGCTCGTCCTACGCCTACGGCGTGCTGGACCGGGGGCTCGCTAGCCCCCGCCACGAGCCCGCTAGCCCGTGGGCCAGCGAGGAGGCGGCGTGCGAGCTGGCCCGGCGGGCCATCTACCAGGCGGCGCGGCGCGACGCCTACTCGGGGGGCACGGTGCGCGTCTTCCACGCCGGCCCCCGCGGCTGGCGCCTGGTGGCCCAGCACGACGTGGGCGAGCTGCAGCGGCGCTACGGCGAGTGAGAGCCGGGGCGAAAAAGGGCGGATTCGGGCAAAGAGGGGAAAAAAAACCGGGGGGGGGTTTTGGGGAATAAATGGTGGAAAAGTGGCGGGTTTTGGTGGTTTTTGGGGGGGTTTGAAGGGGTTGAGAAGAGCGGGAGAGCTCCAGGAGATGCCGAGAGAATTGGGAGAAAATCCGGGAGTTTTGGGGAAAAAACGTGGAAATTTGGGAAAAAAAGAGCCAAAAAAATGGAGTTTACGTGGAAAAAAGTGGTGTTTTTTTTGGGTGGGAGTTTAGGGGGGTTTTGGGTTTTTTTGTGGGTGTCAGAAGGGCTGGGAGAGCTCCAGGAGATGCCGAGAGAATTTTGGGGAAATCTGGGAATTTTGGGAAAAAATTGAGTGAAAAAAAAGTGGAATTTTGGAGGAAAAAAAGCCGAATTTTGGGAAAAAATGTGGAATTTGTGGGAATTTTTGGGGGTTTTTGGGGGTGTCAGAAGGGCTGGGAGAGCTCCAGGAGCTGCCGAGAGAATTGGGAGAAAATCTGGGAATTTTCGGGTAAAAATGCAGAATTTTGGTGAAAAAAAGTGGAATTTTGGGGAAAAAATGTGGAAATTTGGGAAAAAGGAGCCAAAAAATGGAGTTTATGTGGAAAAGTTGGTGGTTTTTTGGGGGTTTTTGGGGGGTTTGAAGGGGTTAAGAAGAGCGGGAGAGGTCCGAGGGGTTTCTGGGTAAAAATCCGGGAGTTTTGGGGAAAAAAAGCCGAATTTTGGGGCAAAAATGTGGAAATTTGGGCAAAAAGAGCCAAAAAAAATGGAGTTTGTGTGGAAAAATTGGTGGGTTTTTGGGGGAGTTTTGCGGTTTTTTGGGTTTTTTTGTGGGGTGTCAGAAGGGCTGGGAGAGCTCCAGGAGCTGCCGAGAGAATTGGGAGAAAATCGGGAGTTTTTGGGGAAAAAACGGGGAATTTTGGGGAAAAAAAATGCCGAATTGGGAAAAAAGAGGCAAAAATCGGAGTTTGTGTGGAAACCTGGGGGATTTTGGTGTGATTTTGGGGGGTTTTGGGGGTTTTGGGGTGGCCCAGCACGACGTGGGCGAGCTGCAGCGGCGCTACGGCGAGTGAGAGCCGGGGCGAAAAAGGGCGGATTCGGGCAAAGAGGGGAAAAAAAACCGGGGGGGGTTTGGGGAATAAATGGTGGAAAAGTGGCGGGTTTTGGTGGTTTTTGGGGGGGTTTGAAGGGGTTGAGAAGAGCGGGAGAGCTCCAGGAGATGCCGAGAGAATTGGGAGAAAATCCGGAGTTTTGGGGAAAAAACGTGGAAATTTGGGAAAAAAAGAGCCAAAAAAATGGAGTTTACCGTGGAAAAAAGTGGTGTTTTTTTGGGGGAGTTTAGGGGGGTTTGGGTTTTTTTGTGGGTGTCAGAAGGGCTGGGAGAGCTCCAGGAGATGCCGAGAGAATTTTGGGGAAAATCTGGGAATTTTGGGAAAAAAATGAGTGAAAAAAAGTGGAATTTTGGAGGAAAAAAAGCCGAATTTTGGGAAAAAATGTGGAATTGTGGGAATTTTTGGGGTTTTTGGGGGTGTCAGAAGGGCTGGAGAGCTCCAGGAGCTGCCGAGAGATTGGGAGAAAATCTGGGAATTTTCGGGTAAAAATGCAGAATTTTGGTGAAAAAAAGTGGAATTTTGGGGAAAAAATGTGGAAATTTGGGAAAAAGGAGCCAAAAAAATGGAGTTTATGTGGAAAAGTTGGTGGTTTTTTGGGGGTTTTGGGGGGGTTTGAAGGGGTTAAGAAGAGCGGGAGAGGTCCGAGGGGTTTCTGGGTAAAAATCCGGGAGTTTTGGGGAAAAAAAGCCGAATTTTGGGGCAAAAATGTGGAAATTTGGGCAAAAAGAGCCAAAAAAAATGGAGTTTGTGTGGAAAAATTGGTGGGTTTTTGGGGGAGTTTTGCGGTTTTTTGGGTTTTTTTGTGGTGTCAGAAGGGCTGGAGAGCTCCAGGAGCTGCCGAGAGAATTGGGAGAAAATCCGGGAGTTTTGGGGAAAAAACGGGGAATTTTGGGGAAAAAAAATGCCGAATTTGGGAAAAAAGAGGCAAAAAATCGGAGTTTGTGTGGAAACCTGGGGGATTTTGGTGTGATTTTGGGGGGTTTTGGGGGTTTTGGGGTGGCCCAGCACGACGTGGGCGAGCTGCAGCGGCGCTACGGCGAGTGAGAGCCGGGGCGAAAAAGGGCGGATTCGGGCAAAGAGGGGAAAAAAAACCGGGGGGGGTTTGGGGAATAAATGGTGGAAAAGTGGCGGGTTTTGGTGGTTTTTGGGGGGGTTTGAAGGGGTTGAGAAGAGCGGGGGGGGGGGAGGGGAGCTCCAGGAGATGCCGAGAGAATTTTGGGAAAATCTGGGAATTTTGGGGGAAAAAACGTGGAAATTTGGGAAAAAAAGAGCCAAAAAAATGGAGGTTTACGTGGAAAAAAGTGGTGTTTTTTTGGGGGAGTTTAGGGGGGTTTTGGGTTTTTTTGTGGGTGTCAGAAGGGCTGGGAGAGCTCCAGGAGATGCCGAGAGAATTTTGGGGAAAATCTGGGAATTTTGGGAAAAATTGAGTGAAAAAAAGTGGAATTTTGGAGGAAAAAAAGCCGAATTTTGGGAAAAAATGTGGAATTTGTGGGGAATTTTTGGGGTTTTTTGGGGGTTTTTGGGGGAGTCAGAAGGGCTGGGAGAGCTCCAGGAGCTGCCGAGAGAATTGGGAGAAAATCCGGGAATTTTGGGGAAAAAATATGGAAATTTGGGCAAAAAGAGCAAAAAAATGGAGTTTGTGTGGAAAAATTGGTGTGTTTTTGGGGGAGTTTAGGGGTTTTTTGGGTTTTTTTGGGGGGTGTCAGAAGGGCTGGGAGAGCTCCAGGAGCTGCCGAGAGAATTGGGAGAAAATCCGGGAATTTTGGGGAAAAAACGGGGAATTTTGGGGAAAAAAAATGCCGAATTGGGAAAAAAGAGGCAAAAATCGGAGTTTGTGTGGAAACCTGGGGGATTTTGGTGTGATTTTGGGGGGTTTTGGGGGTTTTGGGGTGGCCCAGCACGACGTGGGCGAGCTGCAGCGGCGCTACGGCGAGTGAGAGCCGGGGCGAAAAAGGGCGGATTCGGGCAAAGAGGGGAAAAAAAACCGGGGGGGGTTTGGGGAATAAATGGTGGAAAAGTGGCGGGTTTTGGTGGTTTTTTGGGGGGTTGAAGGGGTTGAGAAGAGCGGGAGAGCTCCAGGAGATGCCGAGAGAATTTTGGGAAAATCCGGGAATTTTGGGAAAAATTGAGTGAAAAAAAGTGGAATTTTGGAGGAAAAAAAAGCCGAATTTTGGGAAAAATGTGAATTTGTGGGGAATTTTTTGGGGGTTTTTGGGGGGGTGCCAGAAGGGCTGGGAGAGCTCCAGGAGCTGCCGAGAGAATTGGGAGAAAATCCGGGAATTTTGGGGAAAAAACGGGGAATTTTGGGGAAAAAAATGTGGAAATTTGGGCAAAAAGAGCCAAAAAAATGGAGTTTGTGTGGAAAAATTGGTGGTTTTTTGGGGGAGTTTAGGGGTTTTTTGGGTTTTTTTGGGGGTGTCAGAAGGGCTGGGAGAGCTCCAGGAGCTGCCGAGAGAATTGGAGAAAATCCGGGAATTTTGGGGAAAAAACGGGAATTTTGGGGAAAAAAATGCCGAATTTGGGAAAAAAGAGGCAAAAATCGGAGTTTGTGTGGAAACCTGGGGATTTTGGTGTGATTTTGGGGGGGTTTTGGGGGTTTTGGGGTGGCCCAGCACGACGTGGGCGAGCTGCAGCGGCGCTACGGCCGAGTGAGAGCCGGGGCGAAAAAGGGCGGATTCGGGCAAAAGAGGGGAAAAAAAACCGGGGGGGTTTGGGGAATAAATGGTGGAAAAGTGGCGGGTTTTGGTGGTTTTTGGGGGGGTTTGGGGGTGTCAGAAGGGCTGGGAGAGCTCCAGGAGATGCCGAGAGAATTGGGAGAAAATCTGGGAATTTTGGGAAAAAATTGAGTGAAAAAAAGTGAATTTTGGAGGAAAAAAAGCCGAATTTTGGGAAAAAATATGGAATTTGTGGGGAATTTTTGGGGGTTTTTGGGGGTTTTTGGGGTGTCAGAAGGGCTGGGAGAGCTCCAGGAGCTGCCGAGAGAATTGGGAGAAAATCCGGGAATTTGGGGAAAAAACGGGGAATTTTGGGGAAAAAAATGTGGAAATTTGGGCAAAAAGAGCCAAAAAAATGGAGTTTGTGTGGAAAAATTGGTGGTTTTTTGGGGGAGTTTAGGGGTTTTTTGGGTTTTTTTGGGGGTGTCAGAAGGGCTGGAGAGCTCCAGGAGCTGCCGAGAGAATTGGGAGAAAATCCGGGAATTTTGGGGAAAAAACGGGGAACTTTGGGGAAAAAAATGCCGAATTTGGGAAAAAAGAGGCAAAAATCGGAGTTTGTGTGGAAACCTGGGGGATTTTGGTGTGATTTTGGGGGGTTTTGGGGTTTTGGGGTGGCCCAGCACGACGTGGGCGAGCTGCAGCGGCGCTACGGCGAGTGAGAGCCGGGGCGAAAAAGGGCGGATTCGGGCAAAGAGGGGAAAAAAAACCGGGTGGGGTTTGGGGAATAAATGGTGGAAAAGTGGCGGGTTTTGTGGTTTTTGGGGGGGTTTGAAGGGGTTGAGAAGAGCGGGAGAGCTCCAGGAGATGCCGAGGAGAATTTTGGGGAAAATCTGGGAATTTTGGGAAAAAATTGAGTGAAAAAAAGTGGAATTTTGGAGGAAAAAAAGCCGAATTTTGGGAAAAAATGTGGAATTGTGGGAAATTTTTGGGGGTTTTTGGGGGTGTCAGAAGGGCTGGGAGAGCTCCAGGAGCTGCCGAGAGAATTGGGGAGAAAATCTGGAATTTTCGGGTAAAAATGCAGAATTTTGGTGAAAAAAAGTGGAATTTTGGGGAAAAAATGTGGAAATTTGGGAAAAAGGAGCCAAAAAATGGAGTTTATGTGGAAAAGTTGGTGGTTTTTTGGGGGTTTTTGGGGGGGTTTGAAGGGGTTAAGAAGAGCGGGAGAGGTCCGAGGGGTTTCTGGGTAAAAAATCCGGGAGTTTTGGGGAAAAAAAGCCGAATTTTGGGGCAAAAATGGTGGAAATTTGGGCAAAAGAGCCAAAAAAATGGAGTTTGTGTGGAAAAATTGGTGTTTTTTTGGGGGAGTTTAGGGGTTTTTTGGGTTTTTTGGGGGT
The DNA here is from genome assembly GCF_020740725.1 of Corvus hawaiiensis. Lineage (NCBI taxonomy): Eukaryota > Metazoa > Chordata > Aves > Passeriformes > Corvidae > Corvus > Corvus hawaiiensis. The sequence continues at coordinate 36,182 of NW_025963332.1, read as the reverse complement.
GTCAGAAGGGCTGGGAGAGCTCCAGGAGCTGCCGAGAGAATTGGGAGAAAATCCGGGAATTTTGGGGAAAAAACGGGGAATTTTGGGGAAAAAAATGCCGAATTTGGGAAAAAAGAGGCAAAAATCGGAGTTTGTGTGGAAACCTGGGGGATTTTGGTGTGATTTTGGGGGGTTTTGGGGGTTTTGGGGTGGCCCAGCACGACGTGGCGAGCTGCAGCGGCGCTACGGCGAGTGAGAGCCGGGGCGAAAAAGGGCGGATTCGGGCAAAGAGGGGAAAAAAAACCGGGGGGGTTTGGGGAATAAATGGTGGAAAAGTGGCGGGTTTTGGTGGTTTTTGGGGGGGGTTGAAGGGGTTGAGAAGAGCGGGAGAGCTCCAGGAGATGCCGAGAGAATTTTGGGGAAAATCCGGGAATTTTGGGAAAAAATTGAGTGAAAAAAAGTGGAATTTTGGAGGAAAAAAAGCCGAATTTTGGGAAAAAATGTGGAATTTGTGGGGAATTTTTGGGGGGTTTTTGGGGGGGTTTTTGGGGGTGTCAGAAGGGCTGGGAGAGCTCCAGGAGCTGCCGAGAGAATTGGGAGAAAATCCCGGGAATTTTGGGGAAAAAATATGAAATTTGGGCAAAAAGAGCCAAAAAATGGAGTTTTGTGTGGAAAAAATTGGTGTTTTTTTGGGGGAGTTTAGGGGTTTTTTGGGTTTTTTTGGGGGTGTCAGAAGGGCTGGGAGAGCTCCAGGAGCTGCCGAGAGAATTGGGAGAAAATCCGGGAATTTTGGGGAAAAAAACGGGGAATTTTGGGAAAAAAATGCCGAATTTGGGAAAAAAGAGGCAAAAATCGGAGTTTGTGTGGAAACCTGGGGGATTTTGTGTGATTTTGGGGGGTTTTGGGGGTTTTGGGGTGGCCCAGCACGACGTGGGCGAGCTGCAGCGGCGCTACGGCGAGTGAGAGCCGGGGCGAAAAAGGGCGGATTCGGGCAAAGAGGGGAAAAAAAACCGGGGGGGTTTGGGGAATAAATGGTGGAAAAGTGGCGGGTTTTGGTGGTTTTTGGGGGGTTTGGGGGTGTCAGAAGGGCTGGGAGAGCTCCAGGAGATGCGAGAGAATTTTGGGGAAAATCTGGGAATTTTGGGGGAAAAATTGAGTGAAAAAAAGTGGAATTTTGGAGGAAAAAAAGCCGAATTTGGGAAAAAATATGGAATTTGTGGGGAATTTTTGGGGGTTTTTGGGGGTTTTTTGGGGGTGTCAGAAGGGCTGGGAGAGCTCCAGGAGCTGCCGAGAGAATTGGGAGAAAATCCGGGAATTTTGGGGAAAAAACGGGGAATTTTGGGGAAAAAAATGCCGAATTTGGGAAAAAAGAGGCAAAAATCGGAGTTTGTGTGGAAACCTGGGGGATTTTGGTGTGATTTTTGGGGGTTTTGGGGGTTTTGGGTGGCCCAGCACGAACGTGGGCGAGCTGCAGCGGCGCTACGGCGAGTGAGAGCCGGGGCGAAAAAGGGCGGATTCGGGCAAAGAGGGGAAAAAAAACCGGGGGGGGTTTGGGGAATAAATGGTGGAAAAGTGGCGGGTTTTGGTGGTTTTTGGGGGGTTTGAAGGGGTTGAGAAGAGCGGAGAGGTCCAGGAGATGCCGAGAGAATTTTGGGGAAAATCTGGGAATTTTGGGAAAAAATTGAGTGAAAAAAAGTGGAATTTTGGAGGAAAAAAAAGCCGAATTTTGGGAAAAAATGTGGAATTTGTGGGGAATTTTTGGGGGTTTTTGGGGTTTTTGGGGGAGTCAGAAGGGCTGGGAGAGCTCCAGGAGCTGCCGAGAGAATTGGGAGAAAATCCGGGAATTTTGGGGAAAAAATATGGAAATTTGGGCAAAAGAGCCAAAAAAAATGGAGTTTGTGTGGAAAAATTGGTGTTTTTTTGGGGGGAGTTTAGGGGTTTTTTGGGTTTTTTTGGGGGTGTCAGAAGGGCTGGGAGAGCTCCAGGAGCTGCCGAGAGAATTGGGAGAAAATCGGGAATTTGGGGAAAAAACGGGGAATTTTGGGGAAAAAAATGCGAATTTGGGAAAAAAGAGCAAAAATCGGAGTTTGTGTGAAACCTGGGGGATTTTGGTGTGATTTTTGGGGGGTTTTGGGGGTTTTGGGGTGGCCCAGCACGACGTGGGCGAGCTGCAGCGGCGCTACGGCGAGTGAGAGCCGGGGCGAAAAAGGGCGGATTCGGGCAAAGAGGGGAAAAAAAACCGGGGGGGTTTGGGGAATAAATGGTGGAAAAGTGGCGGGTTTTGGTGTTTTTGGGGGGGTTTGGGGGTGTCAGAAGGGCTGGGAGAGCTCCAGGAGATGCCGAGAGAATTTTGGGGAAAATCCGGGAATTTTGGGAAAAAATTGAGTGAAAAAAAGTGGAATTTTGGAGGAAAAAAAGCCGAATTTTGGGAAAAAATGTGGAATTTGTGGGGAATTTTTGGGGGTTTTTGGGGTGCCAGAAGGGCTGGGAGAGCTCCAGGAGCTGCCGAGAGAATTGGGAGAAAATCTGGGAATTTTCGGGTAAAAATGCAGAATTTTGGTGAAAAAAAGTGGAATTTTGGGGAAAAAAATGTGGGAAATTTGGGAAAAAGGAGCCAAAAAAATGGAGTTTATGTGGAAAAGTTGGTGGTTTTTTGGGGTTTTTGGGGGGGTTTGAAGGGGTTAAGAAGAGCGGGAGAGGTCCGAGGGGTTTCTGGGTAAAAATCCGGGAGTTTTGGGGAAAAAAAGCCGAATTTTGGGGAAAAATGTGGAAATCTGGGCAAAAAGAGCCAAAAAAATGGAGTTTGTGTGGAAAAATTGGTGTTTTTTTGGGGAGTTTAGGGGTTTTTTTGGGTTTTTTTTGTGGGTGTCAGAAGGGCTGGGAGAGCTCCAGGAGCTGCCGAGAGAATTGGGAGAAAATCCGGGAGTTTTGGGGAAAAAACGGGGAATTTTGGGGAAAAAAATGCCGAATTTGGGAAAAAAGAGGCAAAAATCGGAGTTTGTGTGGAAACCTGGGGGATTTTGGTGTGATTTTGGGGGGTTTTGGGGGTTTTGGGGTGGCCCAGCACGACGTGGGCGAGCTGCAGCGGCGCTACGGCGAGTGAGAGCCGGGGCGAAAAAGGGCGGATTCGGGCAAAGAGGGGGAAAAAAAAACCGGGGGGGGGTTGGGGAATAAATGGTGGAAAAGTGGCGGGTTTGGTGGTTTTTTGGGGGGGGTTTGAAGGGGTTGAGAAGAGCGGGAGAGCTCCAGGAGATGCCGAGAGAATTTTGGGGAAAATCTGGGAATTTTGGGAAAAAATTGAGTGAAAAAAAGTGGAATTTTGGAGGAAAAAAAGCCGAATTTTGGGAAAAAATGTGGAATTTGTGGGGAATTTTTGGGGGTTTTTGGGGGTGTCAGAAGGGCTGGGAGAGCTCCAGGAGCTGCCGAGAGAATTGGGAGAAAATCTGGGAATTTCGGGTAAAAATGCAGAATTTTGGTGAAAAAAAGTGAATTTTGGGGAAAAAATGTGGAAATTTGGGAAAAAGGAGCCAAAAAAATGGAGTTTATGTGGAAAAGTTGGTGGTTTTTTGGGGGTTTTTGGGGGGGTTTGAAGGGGTTAAGAAGAGCGGGAGAGGTCCGAGGGGTTTCTGGGTAAAAATCCGGAGTTTTGGGGAAAAAAGCCGAATTTTGGGCAAAAATGTGGAAATTTGGGCAAAAAGAGCCAAAAAATGGAGTTTGTGTGGAAAAATTGGTGTTTTTTTGGGGGAGTTTAGGGGTTTTTTGGGTTTTTTTTGTGGGTGTCAGAAGGGCTGGGAGAGCTCCAGGAGCTGCCGAGAGAATTGGGAGAAAATCCGGGAGTTTTGGGGAAAAAAACGGGGAATTTTGGGGAAAAAAATGCCGAATTTGGGAAAAAAGAGGCAAAAATCGAGTTTGTGTGGAAACCTGGGGGATTTTGGTGTGATTTTGGGGGGTTTTTGGGGGTTTTGGGGTGGCCCAGCACGACGTGGGCGAGCTGCAGCGGCGCTACGGCGAGTGAGAGCCGGGGCGAAAAAGGGCGGATTCGGGCAAAGAGGGGAAAAAAAACCGGGGGGGGTTTGGGGAATAAATGGTGGAAAAGTGGCGGGTTTTGGTGGTTTTTGGGGGGGTTTGAAGGGGTTGAGAAGAGCGGGAGAGCTCCAGGAGATGCCGAGAGAATTTTGGGGAAAATCTGGGAATTTTGGGGAAAAAACGTGGAAATTTGGGAAAAAAAGAGCCAAAAAAATGGAGTTTACGTGGAAAAAAGTGGTGTTTTTTTGGGGGAGTTTAGGGGGGTTTTGGGTTTTTTTGTGGGTGTCAGAAGGGCTGGGAGAGCTCCAGGAGATGCCGAGAGAATTTTGGGGAAAATCTGGGAATTTTGGGAAAAAATTGAGTGAAAAAAAAGTGGAATTTTGGAGGAAAAAAAAGCCGAATTTTGGGAAAAAATGTGGAATTTGTGGGGAATTTTTGGGGGTTTTTGGGGGTTTTTGGGGGAGTCAGAAGGGCTGGGAGAGCTCCAGGAGCTGCCGAGAGAATTGGGAGAAAATCCGGGAATTTTGGGGAAAAAATATGGAAATTTGGGCAAAAAGAGCCAAAAAAATGGAGTTTGTGTGGAAAAATTGGTGTTTTTTTGGGGGAGTTTAGGGGTTTTTTGGGTGTTTTTTTGGGGGTGTCAGAAGGGCTGGGAGAGCTCCAGGAGCTGCCGAGAGAATTGGGAGAAAATCCGGGAATTTTGGGGAAAAAACGGGGAATTTTGGGGAAAAAAATGCCGAATTTGGGAAAAAGAGGCAAAAAATCGGAGTTTGTGTGGAAACCTGGGGGATTTTGGTGTGATTTTGGGGGGTTTTGGGGGTTTTGGGGTGGCCCAGCACGACGTGGGCGAGCTGCAGCGGCGCTACGGCGAGTGAGAGCCGGGGCGAAAAAGGGCGGATTCGGGCAAAGAGGGGAAAAAAAACCGGGGGGGGTTTGGGGAATAAATGGTGGAAAAGTGGCGGGTTTTGGTGGTTTTTTGGGGGGGTTTGGGGGTGTCAGAAGGGCTGGGAGAGCTCCAGGAGATGCCGAGAGAATTTTGGGGAAAATCCGGGAATTTTGGGAAAAAATTGAGTGAAAAAAAGTGGAATTTTGGAGGAAAAAAAGCCGAATTTTGGGAAAAAATGTGGAATTTGTGGGGAATTTTTGGGGGTTTTTTGGGGGTGCCAGAAGGGCTGGGAAGAGCTCCAGGAGCTGCCGAGAGAATTGGGAGAAAATCTGGGAATTTTCGGGTAAAAATGCAGAATTTTGGTGAAAAAAAAGTGGAATTTTGGGGAAAAAATGTGGAAATTTGGGAAAAAGGAGCCAAAAAAATGGAGTTTATGTGGAAAAGTTGTGGTTTTTTGGGGGTTTTTGGGGGGGTTTGAAGGGGTTAAGAAGAGCGGGAGAGGTCCGAGGGGTTTCTGGGTAAAAATCCGGGAGTTTTGGGGAAAAAAAGCCGAATTTTGGGGAAAAATGTGGAAATCTGGGCAAAAAGAGCCAAAAAAATGGAGTTTGTGTGGAAAAATTGGTGTTTTTTTGGGAGTTTAGGGGTTTTTTGGGTTTTTTTTGTGGGTGTCAGAAGGGCTGGGAGAGCTCCAGGAGCTGCCGAGAGAATTGGGAGAAAATCCGGGAGTTTTGGGGAAAAAACGGGGAATTTTGGGGAAAAAAATGCCGAATTTGGGAAAAAAGAGGCAAAATCGGAGTTTGTGTGGAAACCTGGGGGATTTTGGTGTGATTTTGGGGGGTTTTGGGGGTTTTGGGGTGGCCCAGCACGACGTGGGCGAGCTGCAGCGGCGCTACGGCGAGTGAGAGCCGGGGCGAAAAAGGGCGGATTCGGGCAAAGAGGGGAAAAAAAACCGGGGGGGGTTTGGGGAATAAATGGTGGAAAAGTGGCGGGTTTTGGTGGTTTTGGGGGGGTTTGAAGGGGTTGAGAAGAGCGGGAGAGCTCCAGGAGATGCCGAGAGAATTTTGGGGAAAATCCGGGAATTTGGGAAAAAATTGAGTGAAAAAAAGTGAATTTTGGAGGAAAAAAAGCCGAATTTTGGGGAAAAAATATGGAATTTGTGGGGAATTTTTGGGGGTTTTTGGGGGAGTCAGAAGGGCTGGGAGAGCTCCAGGAGCTGCCGAGAGAATTGGGAGAAAATCCGGGAATTTTGGGGAAAAAACGGGGAATTTTGGGAAAAAATTGAGTGAAAAAAAGTGGAATTTTGGAGGAAAAAAAGCCGAATTTTGGGAAAAAATGTGGAATTTGTGGGGAATTTTTGGAGTTTTTGGGGGTTTTTGGAGGAGTCAGAAGGGCTGGGAGAGCTCCAGGAGCCTGCCGAGAGATTGGGAGAAAATCCGGGAGTTTTGGGGGAAAAAAAATGTGGAAATTTGGGCAAAAAGAGCCAAAAAAAATGGAGTTTGTGTGGAAAAAATTGGTGTTTTTTTGGGGGAGTTTAGGGGTTTTTTTGGTTTTTTTGTGGGTGTCAGAAGGGCTGGGAGAGCTCCAGGAGCTGCCGAGAGAATTGGGAGAAAATCCGGGAATTTTGGGGAAAAAACGGGGAATTTTGGGGAAAAAAATGCCGAATTTGGGAAAAAAGAGGCAAAAATCGGAGTTTGTGTGGAAACCTGGGGATTTTGGTGTGATTTTGGGGGGTTTTGGGGGTTTTGGGGTGGCCCAGCACGACGTGGGCGAGCTGCAGCGGCGCTACGGCGAGTGAGAGCCGGGGCGAAAAAGGGCGGATTCGGGCAAAGAGGGGAAAAAAAAACCGGGGGGGGTTTGGGGAATAAATGGTGGAAAAGTGGCGGGTTTTGGTGGTTTTTGGGGGGGTTTGAAGGGGTTGAGAAGAGCGGGAGAGCTCCAGGAGATGCCGAGAGAATTGGGAGAAAATCCGGGAATTTTGGGGAAAAAACGTGGAAATTTGGGAAAAAAAGAGCCAAAAAAATGGAGTTTACGTGGAAAAAAGTGGTGTTTTTTTGGGGAGTTTAGGGGGGTTTTGGGTTTTTTTGTGGGTGTCAGAAGGGCTGGGAGAGCTCCAGGAGATGCCGAGAGAATTTTGGGGAAAATCCGGAATTTTGGGAAAAATTGAGTGAAAAAAAGTGGAATTTTGGAGGAAAAAAAGCCGAATTTTGGGAAAAAATGTGGAATTTGTGGGGAATTTTTGGGGGTTTTTGGGGGTTTTTGGGGGAGTCAGAAGGGCTGGAGAGCTCCAGGAGCTGCCGAGAGAATTGGGAGAAAATCCGGGAATTTTGGGGAAAAAACGGGGAATTTTGGGAAAAAAATGTGGAAATTTGGGAAAAAAGAGCCAAAAAAAATGGAGTTTGTGTGGAAAAATTGGTGTTTTTTTGGGGGAGTTTTGGGGTTTTTTGGGTTTTTTTGGGGGTGTCAGAAGGGCTGGGAGAGCTCCAGGAGCTGCCGAGAGAATTGGGAGAAAATCCGGGAATTTTGGGGAAAAAACGTGGAAATTTGGGAAAAAAGAGTCAAAAAAATGGAGTTTACGTGGAAAAAGTGGTGGGTTTTTTGGGGGAGTTTTGGGGGTTTTTGGGGGGTTTTGGGGGGGTTTGAAGGGGTTAAGAGAGCGGGAGAGGTCCGAGGGGTTTCTGGGTAAAATCCGGGAGTTTTGGGAAAACTGAGTGAAAAAAAAGTGGAATTTTGGGGGGAAAAAAGCCAAATTTTGGGGAAAAAAATGTGGAATTTGTGGGGAATTTTTGGTGTTTTTGTCGGATTTTTGGGGTTTTTGGGGGGAGTCAGAAGGGCTGGGAGAGCTCCAGGAGCTGCCGAGAGAATTGGGAGAAAATCCGGGAATTTTGGGGAAAAAATCCGGGAATTTTGGGGCAAAATAAAAAAAAATCCGGGAATTTCGGGAAAATCGAGGAGAAACCCGTGCAGTTCGGGTGACAAAAATCGCTGCTTTTCGGGCTCTTTTTTGGGCGGTTTTAATGGGATTTCGGGGTTGGGGAAAAGCCCCTCGCTTCCCATTGGCCGCTGGGCTGGACTGGGATGAACTGGGATAAACTGGGAGCCGCCGGCGCGGCTTTGCCCCGCCCCTCGCTTCCCATTGGCCGCTTCCTCCCATCTCTGCTCTCTCATTGGCCAACCGCGCTGTCACTCACGAGTCACCGCCCGCCTCTCCGCGCTTTTCCCGCCCTGCGCTCCCATTGGCCCGCGTTTTTCCCGCCCCGAGCTCCCATTGGCTGCCGCTCCCAGGTGGGCGTGGCCGGGCGCGGCTCGGCGGGAAGCCCGTGAGGGGAAGCGGCTCCGGGGGCGGAAATTTGGGGGGAAATTTGGCAAAAACGGGTCGGGAATGCGAGGAAAAGGCTGGGAAAGGCTCCCGACGGCTCCCGGCTGCTTCTGCGGGCATTTCTGGGCGGTTTCCGCGTGGCTTTTGGAGGAAAACCGCGGTTTCGGCGCGGTTCGCGGGCGTTTCTGAGAGGGGGCCTGGAGGTGGGGGTGGTGGGGGGGGGGGGGGGGGGGGGGCTCGGTGTTCCCTGAGGGGTTTGCGGGGTCCGGAGGGGGCTTCGGGTGGTTCTGAGGGGGATTTGGGGCATCCTCGAGGGGTTTTATCGCGTCCTTGGCGGGTTTTATGGGGTCCTTGAGGAGGCGTGCAGCGTCCTTGAGGGGCTTTGGAGGATCCTGAGGGGTTTGGGGGAGGTCCTGAGGGGAGTCTGGGACGTCCTGAGGGGAATTTGCGGCCTCCTGAGTGACGCTTTGGTTCCCTGAGGGGATTTTGGGGTTCCCTGAGGGGATTTTGGGGTTCCCCTGAGGGGAAAAGGAGATTTTTTGACTTCCTTGAATTAATTTCGGGGGGGGGGCGGTCCGCACCCCCAATTCCAGACGCCCCCAATGGCTCTTGAGGAGCTCCCGAGCCTGGACCTGCTGCTGCCAGGTGAGAACCCCCTCAAAAAAAAAAAAAAACAAAAAAAAACCAAACCACCCCAATCTCCCTAAATTTTGTTTTTCTCCCCAAAAAAATAAAAAAACCCCAGGTGAAGACCTCCCGGGACCCCCAAATTCCGCCACCCCCCAGGAGCTGGGAGCCCACCCGGGGCTGGCTCGGCTGCTGCAGGATTTGGGGGGGCTCCTGGGGGGGGATGGGCTCAGCCCCCCCCTGCAGAAGGAGCTGCGCCAGGTGGGGCTGGAACCCCAAATTTGGGGGCTGCAGGGGGCGAGGGGATTCAATTTGGGATTGGGCTGAAATTCCTCTTTTTGAGCCCCGAATTTTGGCCGGGAATTCCCTCTCTCCCCTCCCCCCCCCCCCCCCCCCCCCCCCCCCCAAAAAACTGAGGCGAAAATCGCTCTGGATTTCCCGATTCCCCCCAGTTTTAGCCCAAAATTGCCGTGAATGTCCCCGTTTTCGCAGATTTAGCCCGAATCCGCTCGAAATTTCCCGTTTTCCTGGGTTTTAGCCCCAAATTCCCTCTCTTTGCCCAAATTCTTGCAACGTTGCCCTGAATCTTCCCGGTTTTGGGGTATTTTGGGGGTCCCTGGGTTGGGTTTTGGGGATTTTGGGGGTCCCTGGGTTGGATTTTTGGGGTTTTGGGGCATTTTGGGGGGGATTTTGGGGATTTTGGGGGTCCCTGGGTGGGATTTTGGGGTTTTGGGGAATTTTGGGGGGGATTTTGGGGTTTTTGGGGGTCCCTGGGTGGGATTTTAGGTAGGATTTTAGGGGTTTTGGGGGTGCCTGGCTTGGATTTTTGGATTTTGGGTGGCATTTTGGGCATTTTGGGTGGCGTTTTGGGGTTTTTGGGGGTCCCTGGGTGGGATTTTGGGGTTTTGGGGAATATTGGGTGGGATTTTGGGGTTTTTGGGGGTCCCTGGGTTGGATTTTGGGGTTTTTGGGGGTCCCTGGGTTGGATTTTGGGGATTTTGGGGGTCCCTGGGTTGGTTTTTGGGGGTCCCTGGGTTGGATTTTGGGGTTTTTGGGGTCCCTGGGTTGGATTTTGGGGTTTTGGGGGGTCCCTGGGTTGGATTTTGGGGGTCCCTGGTTGGATTTTGGGTTTTGGGGGGTCCCTGGTTGGATTTTGGGGTTTTGGGGGGTCCCTGGGTGGGATTTTGGGGTCCCTGGGTTGGATTTTGGGTTTTGGGGAATTTTGGGTGGGATTTTGGGGTTTTTGGGGGTCCCTGAGTTGGATTTTGGGGTTTTTGGAGGTCCCTGGGTTGGATTTTGGGGTGTTGGGGGGTCCCTGGGTTGGATTTTGGGGGTCCCTGGGTTGGATTTTGGGGTTTTGGGGGGTCCCTGGGTTGGATTTTGGGGTTTGGGGGAATTTTGGTGGCATTTTGGGGTTTTGGGGGGTCCCTGGGTTGGATTTTGGGGTTTTTTGGAGGTCCCTGGGTTGGATTTTGGGGATTTTGGGGGTCCCTGGGTGGGATTTTGGGGTTTTTGGGGGTCCCTGGGTTGGATTTTGGGGTTTTGGGTTGGGTTTTGGGGGGTCCCTGGTTGGATTTTGGGGTTTTTCGGGGGTCCCTGGGTTGGATTTTGGGGGTTTTTGGGGTTTTTCGGGGGTCCCTGAGGTGTTTTTGGGGTCCCCCCAGGCCGAGGAGCTGCTGGCCCAGGCCGGGGGCTGTGGCTGCCCCTGGAGCTGCTCTGGCGCCTTCTGGGGGAGCTGATCCGGGACCCCCGAGACTTCGACCCCCCCGTGAGTCCCAAATGCCCCCAAAATTCCCCAAAACCCTCCCCAAAATTCCCCAAAATCCTCCCGAAAATTCCCTCAAAAACCCCCCAAAATTCCCTCAAACCCCCCCAAAATTCCCTCAAAAAGGCCCCCAAAATCCTCCCCAAAATTCCCTCAAAAATCCCCTCAAAATTCCCTCAAAAATCCTCCCAAAAATTCCCCAAAATCCTCCCCAAAATCCTCTCCAAAATTCCCTCTAAAATCCCCTCAAAATTCCCTCAAAAACCCCCCAAAATTCCCTCAAAAACCCCCCCAAAATTCCCCAAAATCCTCCCCAAAATTCCCTCTAAAATCCCCTCAAAATTCCCTCAAAAACCCTCCCAAAATTCCCTCAAAAACCCCCCCAAAATTCCCCAAAATCCTCCCCAAAATTCCCTCAAGAACCCTCCCAAGATTCCCTCAAAAACCCCCTCAAAATTCCCCAAAATCCTCCCGAAAATTCCCTCAAAAACCCCCCAAAATTCCCTCAAAAAGGCCCCCAAAATCCTCCCCAAAATTCCCTCAAAAATCCTCCCAAAAATTCCCTCAAAAATCCTCCCAAAAATTCCCCAAAATCCTCCCCAAAATTCCCCAAAATCCTCCCCAAAATCCTCTCCAAAATTCCCTCTAAAATCCCCTCAAAATTCCCTCAAAAACCCTCCCAAAATTCCCTCAAAAACCCCCCCAAAATTCCCCAAAATCCTCCCCAAAATTCCCCAAAATCCTCCCCAAAATCCTCTCCAAAATTCCCTCTAAAATCCCCTCAAATTCCCTCCAAAACCCCCCCAAAATTCCCTCAAAAACCCCCCAAAATTTTCCAAAATCCTACCAAAAATTCCCTCAAAAATCCCCCCAAAATTCCCTCAAAAACCCCCCCGAAATTCCCCAAAACCCTCCCGAAAATTCCCTCTAAAATCCCCCAAAATTCCCCAAAATCTTCCCCAAAATCCCTCAAAATTCCCCAAAATTCTCCCAAAAATTCCCTCAAGATTTGCCCCAAATTGCCCCCAAAAATCCCCTCAAAATCCCCAAATTCCTTCCCAACCCCCTCAAAGTCCCCCAAACCTCCCCAAAATTCCCAACCCCCCCCAAAATTCCTTCCCAGCCCCCCAAAATTCCCCAAAACCTCCCCAAAATTCCTTCCCAACCTCCCCAAAGTCCCCAAAACCTCCCCAAAGTTCCCAAAATCCCCCCAAAATTCCCAACCCCCTCAAAGTCCCCAAATCCCCCCAAAATCCCCCCAAAATTCCCAAAACTCCCCCAAATCCCTGAAATCCCCCCAAAATTCCTTCCCAACCCCCCAAAATCCCCCAACTGCCCCCAAAATTCCTTCCCAACCCCCCCAAAGTTTCCAAATTCCCCCAAAATCCCCCAAAATTCCCCCAAAATTCCCCAAAACCCCCCCAAAATTCCTTCCCAACCCCCCCAAAGTTCCCAAAATCCCCCCAAAATTCCTTCCAAATCCCCTCAAAGTCCCCAAAACCTCCCCAAAGTTCCCAAAATCCCCCCAAAGTTCCCAAAACCCCCCCAAAATCCCCCAAACCCCCCCAAAATTCCTTCCCAACCCTCCCAAATCCCCCAAATGCTCCCAAAATTCCTTTCCAACCCCCTCAAAGTTCCCAAATCCCCCCAAAACCCCCCAAAATTCCTCCAAACTCCCCCAAAATCTCCAAAAAACCCCCCAAAATTCTTTCCCAACCTCCTCAAAGTTCCCAAAATGCCCCCAAAATCCCCCCAAAATCCCCCAAACCCCCCCTTAATTCCTTCCCAACCCCCCAAACTCCCCGAATCCCCCCAAAATCCCCCCCAAAATCCCCAAAACTCCCCCAAAATCCCCAAAACCCCCCCAAAAATCCCCAAAACCCCCCCAAAATTCCTTCCCAACCCCCTCAAAGTCCCCCAAACCTCCCCAAAATTCCCCAAATCCCCCAAAATTCCTTCCCAACCTCCCCAAAATCCCCAAAACCTCTCCAAAATTCCTTCCCAACCTCCCCAAAATTCCTTCCCAAACTCCCAAAATCCCCAAAACCCCCCAAAATTCCTTCCCAACCCCCTCAAAGTTCCCAAAATCCCCCCAAAATTCCTTCCCAACCCCCCCAAAATCCCCCCAAACTCCCCTAAAATCCCCTAAAATTCCTTCCCACCCCCTCAAAGTTCCCAAAATCCCCCCAAAATCCCCCCAAACTCCCCCAAAATCCCCCAAACCCCCCCAAAATTCCCAAAATCCCCCCAAAATTCCTTCCCAACCCCCCCAAAGTGCCCGAATCGCCCGAAATCCGCCCGAAATGCCCCAAAATCCGGGCGTTGTTCCCCCCGCAGGCTCTGGGGGCGCTGCAGCTGCAGCTGAGCTGGGCCGGGCTGCGCCGGGGACCCCCCGAGACGGGCACGCCCCGCCCCCAGGTGAGCCCCCAAATCCCCCCAAACCACCCCAAAATGCAGCCCAGGTACACCCAGATACACCTGGGACCCCAAAACCCCCAAATCTGCCCCAAAATCCGCCACAAAATGCCCCAAATCCACCCCAAATCACCCCAAAATGCAGCCCAGATACACCCAAATACAGCTGGGACCCCAAAACCCCCGAATCCACCCCAAAACCCGCCCCAAAATGCCCCAAATCCACCCCAGATACACCCCGATACAGCTGGGACCCCAAAATGCCCAAATCCGCCCCAAAATCCGCCCCAAAATGCCCCAAATCCATCCCAAATCACCCCAAAATGCACCCCAGATACACCCAAATACAGCTGGGACCCCAAAATGCCCAAATCCGCCCCAAAATCCGCCCCAAAATGCCCCAAATCCACCCCAAAATGCCCCAAATCCACCCCAGATACACCCCAATACAGCTGGGACCCCAAAATGCCCAAATCCGCCCCAAAATCCGCCCCAAAATGCCCCAAATCCATCCCAAATCACCCCAAAATGCACCCCAGATACACCCAAATACAGCTGGGACCCCAAAACCCCCAAATCCGCCCCAAAATCCGCCCCAAAATGCCCCAAATCCACCCCAAAATGCCCCAAATCCACCCCAGATACACCCCAATACAGCTGGGACCCCAAAATGCCCAAATCCGCCCCAAAATCCGCCCCAAAATGCCCCAAATCCATCCCAAATCACCCCAAAATGCACCCCAGATACACCCAAATACAGCTGGGACCCCAAAATGCCCAAATCCGCCCCAAAATCCGCCCCAAAATGCCCCAAATCCACCCCAAAATGCCCCAAATCCACCCCAGATACACCCCAATACAGCTGGGACCCCAAAATGCCCAAATCCGCCCCAAAATCCGCCCCAAAATGCCCCAAATCCATCCCAAATCACCCCAAAATGCACCCCAGATACACCCAAATACAGCTGGGACCCCAAAACCCCCAAATCCGCCCCAAAATCCGCCCCAAAATGCCCCAAATCCACCTCAAATCCACCCAAAATGCAGCCCAGATGCACCCAGATACACCTGGGACCTGAAAATCCCCAAATCTGCCCCAAAATCTGCCCCAAAATGCCCCAAATCCACCCCAGATACACCCAGATACACCTGGGACCTGAAAATCCCCAAATCCGCCCCAAAATCCGCCCCAAAATGCCCCAAATCCACCCCAGATACACCCTAATACAGCTGGGACCCCAAAATGCCCAAATCTGCCCCAAAATCCACCCCAAAATGCCCCAAATCCCCCCAAATCCCCCCAAAATGCAGCCCAGATACACCCAGATACACCTTGGACCCCAAAACCCCCGAATCCGCCCCAAAATCCGCCACAAAATGCCCCAAATCCACCCAAATCCCCCCAAATCACCCCAAAATGCAGCCCAGGTACACCCAGATACACCTGGGACCCCCAAAACCCCCAAATCTGCCCCAAATCCACCCAAATCTCCCCAAATCACCCCAAATCCACCCCAAAATTCACCCCAAATCCACCTGGGACCCCCAAATCCGCCCCAAAATGCCCCAAATCCACCCAATCCACCCAAATCACCCCAAAATGCAGCCCAGATACACCCAGATACACCTGGGACCCCAAAACCCCCAAATCTGCCCCAAAATCCGCCACAAAATGCCCCAAATCCACCCCAAATCACCCCAAATCACCCCAAAATGCACCCCAGATACACCCCAATACAGCTGGGACCCCAAAATGCCCAAATCTGCCCCAAAATCCGACAAAAAATGCCCCAAATCCACCCAAACCACCCCAAAATGCAGCCCAGGTACACCCAAATACAGCTGGGACCTGAAAATCCCCAAATCTGCCCCAAAATCCGCCACAAAATGCCCCAAATTCTCCCCCAAATCCACCCCAATACAGCTGGGACCCCAAAACCCCCAAATCTGCCCCAAATCCGCCCCAAAATGCCCCAAATCACTCCAAACCCACCCCAAAATTCACCCCAGATACACGTAAATACAGCTGGGACCCCAAAATCCCCAAATCCATCCCAAATCCTCCACAAAATGCCCCAAATCCCCCCAAATCCACCCCAGATACACCCAAATACAGCTGGGACCTGAAAATCCCCAAATCCGCCCCAAAATCCGCCCCAAAATGCCCCAAATCACCCCAAATCCACCCCAAAATTCACCCCAAATCCACCTGGGACCCCCAAATCCGCCCCAAAATGCCCCAAATCCACCCAAATCCCCCCAAATCCCCCCAAATCCACCCCAGATACACCCAAATACAGCTGGGACCTGAAAATCCCCAAATCCGCCCCAAAATCCGCCCCAAAATGCCCCAAATCCACCCCAGATACACCCTAATACAGCTGGGACCCCAAAATGCCCAAATCTGCCCCAAAATCCACCCCAAAATGCCCCAAATCCCCCCAAATCCCCCCAAAATGCAGCCCAGATACACCCAGATACACCTTGGACCCCAAAACCCCCGAATCCACCCCAAAACCCGCCCCAAAATGCCCCAAATCCACCCCAAATCACCCCAAATCACCCCAAAATGCAGCCCAGGTACACCCAGATACACCTTGGACCCCAAAATGCCCAAATCTGCCCCAAAATCCGCCACAAAATGCCCCAAATCCACCCCAAATCCCCCCAAATCCCCCCAAAATGCAGCCCAGATACACCCAGATACACCTTGGACCCCAAAACCCCCGAATCCGCCCCAAAATCCGCCACAAAATGCCCCAAATCCACCCCAAATCACCCCAAATCACCCCAAAATGCAGCCCAGGTACACCCAGATACACCTGGGACCCCAAAATGCCCAAATCTGCCCCAAAATCCGCCACAAAATGCCCCAAATCCACCTCAAATCCACCCAAAATGCAGCCCAGATACACCCAGATACAGCTGGGACCCCAAAATCCCCAAATCCGCCCCAAAATCCGCCCCAAAATGCCCCAAATCCACCCCAAATCACCCCAAATCACCCCAAAATGCAGCCCAGGTACACCCAGATACACCTGGGACCCCAAAACCCCCAAATCTGCCCCAAATCCACCCAAATCTCCCCAAATCACCCCAAATCCACCCCAAAATTCACCCCAAATCCACCTGGGACCCCCAAATCCGCCCCAAAATGCCCCAAATCCACCCAAATCCCCCCAAATCACCCCAAAATGCAGCCCAGATACACCCAAATACAGCTGGGACCCCAAAACCCCCAAATCTGCCCCAAAATCCGCCCCAAAATGCCCCAAATCCACCCCAAATCCCCCCAAATCACCCCAAAATGCAGCCCAGGTACACCCGAATACAGCTGGGACCCCAAAACCCCCGAATCTGCCCCAAATCCGCCACAAGTCACCCCAAAATACACCCCAAATCCACCCAAATCCACCCCAAAATGCACCCCAGATACAGCTGGGACCCCAAAATCCCCAAATCTGCCCCAAAATCTGCCCCAAAATGCCCCAAACTGACCCAAAAAGCCCCAAATTGACCCAAAATGCCCCAAATTTACCCAAAATGCCCCACATTGACCCCAAAATGCCCCAAACTGACCCCAAAAGCCCCAAACTGACCCCAAAAGCCCCAAATTCACCCCAAAATGCCCCAAAATTGACCCAAAATGCCCCAAACTGACCCAAAAAGCCCCAAATTGACCCCAAAATGCCCCAAAATTGACCCCAAAATGCCCCAAACTGACCCAAAAAGCCCCAAATTCACCCCAAAAAGCCCCAAATTCACCCCAAAATGCCCCAAACTGACCCAAAATGCCCCAAATTCACCCCAAAATGCCCCAAACTGACCCAAAATGCCCCAAATTCACCCCAAAATGCCCCAAACTCCCCCACATTGCCCCCCAAAAGCCCCAAACTGACCCCAAAAGCCCCAAACTGACCCCAAAATGCCCCAAATTGACCCAAAAAGCCCCAACTCCCCCCAAATTGACCCAAAA
The DNA here is from genome assembly GCF_020740725.1 of Corvus hawaiiensis. Taxonomy (NCBI): domain Eukaryota; kingdom Metazoa; phylum Chordata; class Aves; order Passeriformes; family Corvidae; genus Corvus; species Corvus hawaiiensis. The sequence continues at coordinate 19,192 of NW_025963332.1, read as the reverse complement.
TGCCCCAAACTGACCCAAAATGCCCCAAATTGACCCCAAATGCCCCAACCCCCCAAATTCACCCCAAATTGACCCAAAATGCCCCAAATTGACCCAAAATCCCCCAAACTGACCCCAAAAGCCCCAAACTGACCCCAAAAGCCCCAAATTGACCCAAAATCCCCCAAACTGACCCAAAATGCCCCAAATTCACCCCAAAATGCCCCAAATTGCCCCCAAAATGCCCCAAACTGACCCAAAAATGCCCCAAATTGACCCAAAATGCCCCAACCCCCCCCAAATTGACCCAAAATTGACCCAAAATGCCCCAAATTGACCCAAAATGCCCCAAACTGACCCAAAATGCCCCAAATTGACCCCAAATGCCCCAACCCCCCAAATTCACCCCAAATTGACCCAAAATGCCCCAAATTCACCCCAAAATGCCCCAACTTGCCCCCAAAATGCCCCAAACTGACCCAAAAAGCCCCAAATTGACCCAAAATCCCCCAAACTGACCCAAAATGCCCCAAATTCACCCCAAAATGCCCCAAATTGCCCCCAAAATGCCCCAAACTGACCGAAAATGCCCCAAATTGACCCAAAATGCCCCAAATTCACCCCAAATGCCCCAAACTCCCCCACATTGCCCCCAAAATGCCCCAAACTGACCCAAAATGCCCCAAATTGACCCAAAATGCCCCAAATTTACCCAAATTCCCCCAAATTCACCCCAAAATGCCCCTCAGGTGCTGCCCCGGCTGCTCCCGGAGCTGCAGCGGCGCCTGCGGGAAAAGCGGGAAGAGCTCCGGAGTTTCCTGCTGGGACCCCCCAAAATGCCCCAAAATCCCCCCAAAATCCCCCAAAATCACCCCAAAATCCCCCAAATCCACCCCAAAATCCCCCAAATCCACCCCAAAACGCCCCAAATCCACCCCAAAATGGCCCCGATTCACCCCGAAACAGCCCAAAATCCACCCGAAACGGCCCAAAATCCACCCGAAATCCCCCAAATTCCACCCCAAATCCCCCAAAATCCACCCAAAATCCCCCCAAATCCACCCAAAATCAGTGAAATTCCACCCAAAATCCCCCAAAATCCACCCCAAATCCCCCAAAATCCACCCCAAATCCCCCAAAATCCGCCCGAAACTCCCCAAATTCCACCCCAAATCCCTCAAATTCCACCCGAAATCCCCCAAAATCTTCCCGAAGCTGCTCAAGATCCCAAAATCCCCCGAATTCCACCCGAAATCCCTCAAATTCCACTCAAAATCCCCCAAAATCTCCCCAAAATTTCCCAAAACCCACCCGAAATCCTCCCAAATCCACCCGAAATTTCCCAAAATCCCCCCGAAATCCCCCAAAATTCCCCCAAAATCCCCCCGGATTTTCCCCAAATCCCCCCAAATCCCCCCAAAATCCCCCAGGATTTTCCCCAAATCCCCCAAAATCCCCTCAAAACCCCCCCAAATTTTCCCAAAATCCCCGGAATCGGCCCCAAAATTCCCCCGAGGCCCCAAATTGCCCAAAATCGCCCCAATTCTCCCCAAACCCTCCGGGGGCTCCTGGGCTCGGAGCGGCTCCGGGAGCGGCTCCTGCGGGAGGAGCTGGCCAGGATCGGCCACCAGTACCCCCAGGTGAGACTGGTTTATACTGGTTTGTACTGGTTTATACTGGGAGGGTGGGATTTGGGGGAAAAAAGGCGAAATTTGGGTAAAAATGGGTGAAAAATGAGTAAAAAATTAGTAAAAAATGGGGAAAAAAGGGTTAAAAGTGGGGGGAAAAAGGGTTAAAAAGGGGGCAAAGGGGGATTTGGGGTTACTGGTTTGGACTGGTTTGGACTGGTTTTACTGGTTTGGACTGGTTTGTACTGGTTTGGACTGGGAGGGTGGGATTTGGGGGAAAAAAGGCAAAAATTGGGTAAAAATTGGTGAAAAAATGGGGAAAAAAGGGTTAAAAGTGGGGCAAAAAGGGTTAAAAGTGGGGGGGAAAAGGGTTAAAAAGGGGGGAAAGGGGATTTGGGGTTACTGGTTTGGACTGGTTTATACTGGTTTGTACTGGTTTGGACTGGGAGGGTGGGAATTGAGGGAAAAAAGGCAAAAATTGGTGAAAAATGAGTAAAGAATGGGGGAAAAAGGGTTAAAAAGTGGTGAAAAAAGGGTTAAAAAGGGGAGAAAAGGGGATTTGGGGTTACTGGTTTGGACTGGTCTGGACAGGTTTGGACTGGTTTATACTGGGAGGGTGGGAATTGGGGGAAAAAAGGAGAAATTTGGGTAAAAATTGGTGAAAAATGAGTAAAAAATGGGGAAAAAAGGGTTAAAAGTGGGGGGAAAAGGGGATTTGGGGTTACTGGTTTGGACTGGTCTGGACAGGTTTGGACTGGTTTATACTGGGAGGGTGGGAATTGGGTGAAAAAAGGAGAAATTTGGGTAAAAATTGGGGAAAAATGAGTAAAAAGTTGGTGAAAAAATGGGGAAAAATGGGGAAAAAAGGGTTAAAAGTGGGGAAAAAAAGGGTTAAAAAGGGGGGGAAAAGGGGATTTGGGGTTACTGGTTTGGACTGGTTTGGACTGGTTTGTACTGGTTTATACTGGGAGGGTGGGAATTGGGGGGAAAAAGGCGAAAATTGGGTAAAAACTGGGGAAAAACTGGGGAAAAAAGGGTTAAAAGTGGGGAAAAAAGGGTTAAAAGGGGGAAAAGGGGATTTGGGGTTACTGGTTTGGACTGGTCTGGACAGGTTTGGACTGGTTTATACTGGGAGGGTGGGAATTGGGGGAAAAAAGGTGAAAATTGGGTAAAAATTGGGGAAAAAATGGGGAAAAAAGGGTTAAAAGTGGGGAAAAAAGGGTTAAAAGGGGGAAAAGGGGATTTGGGGTTACTGGTTTGGACTGGTTTGGACTGGTCTGGACAGGTTTGGACTGGTTTATACTGGGAGGTGTGGGAATTGGGGGAAAAAAGGTGAAAATTGGGTAAAAACTGTTTGAAAAGGGTTAAAAATGGGGAAAAAAGGGTTACTGGTTTATACTGGTTTATACTGGTTTGGACTGGGAGGGCACTGGGAGGGATTGGGTGGTGCTGAGTTGATCTGTACTGGTCCATACTGGTCCGTACCGATCCATACCGGTCTGTACTGATCCATACCGGTCCGTACTGATCCATACCGGTGTATACTGGTCTATACTGGTTTATACTGGTCTATACTGGTTTATACTGGTTTGGACTGGGAGGGCACTGGGAGCGACTGGGAAGGGATTGGGTGGTGCTGAGCCTGATCTCTACTGGTCCATACTGGTCCATACTGGTCCGTACTGGTCCGTACTGATCCATACCGGTCCATACTTGTCCATACTGGTTTATACTGGTTTATACTGGGAGCGACTGGGAAGGGATTGGGTGGTGCTGAGCCTGATCTGTACTGGTCCATACTGGTCTGTACCGGTCTGTACTGATCCATACCGGTGTATACTGGTCCATACTGGTTTATACTGGTCTATACTGGTCTATACTGGTTTATACTGGGAGGGACTGGGAAGGGATTGGGTGGTGCTGAGCCTGATCTGTACTGGTCCGTACCGATCCATACCGATCCGTACCGATCCGTACCGGTCCGTACTGGTCCATACCGGTCCATACTTGTCCATACTGGTTTATACTGGTTTATACTGGTTTGGATTGGGAGGGACTGGGAAGGGATTGGGTGGTGCTGAGTTGATCTGTACTGGTCCGTACCGGTCCGTACCGATCCATACTGATCCATACCGGTCCGTACTGATCCATACCGGTGTATACTGGTCTATACTGGTTTATACTGGTCTATACTGGTTTATACTGGTTTGGACTGGGAGGGCACTGGGAGGGACTGGGAAGGGATTGGGTGGTGCTGAGCCTGATCTGTACTGGTCCATACTGGTCCGTACCGATCCATACCGGTCTGTACGGATCCGTACCGGTCCGTACTGCTCCATACTGGTCCATACTGGTTTATACTGGTCTGTACTGGTTTCCGCAGGCGCTGCGCCGCTGCCGCTCCCTGCTGGGCCGGGGCCGCTGGCTGGGGGCGGGGCAGGCGCTGCTGGACGGGGGGAGGGGCCGCTACCTGCTGGCCAAGGGCGGGGCCCTGCTGCTCAAGATCCGGTGAGGGCCGGCGCCTCGTTTGCATCTCATTTGCATCTCATTTGCATCTCCTTTGCATGCACGGGCGGCGGGTGGGGCGGTTCCCAGACCATCCCAGACCCCTCTCCCAGTCCATCCCAGTCCATCCCAGTCCATCCCGCTTCACCCCAGCCCCTCTCCCAGTCCATCCCAGTTCATCCCAGCCCCTCTCCCAGTCCATCCCAGTCCATCCCAGTCCATCCCAGTGACCCCAGACCCCCTCCCAGTCCATCCCAGTCCATCCCAGTCCATCCCAGTGACCCCAGACCCTCTCCCAGTCCATCCCAGTCCATCCCAGTCCATCCCAGTGACCCCAGACCCTCTCCCAGTCCATCCCAGTCCATCCCAGTCCATCCCAGTGACCCCAGACCCTCTCCCAGTCCATCCCAGTCCATCCCAGTCCATCCCAGTGACCCCAGACCCCCTCCCAGTCCATCCCAGTCCATCCCAGTCCATCCCAGTGACCCCAGCCCCCCTCCTAGTCCATCCCAGTTCATCCCAGCCCCTCTCCCAGTCCATCCCAGTTCACCCCAAACCCTCTCCCAGTCCATCTCAGTGACCCCAGACCCCCTCCCAGTTCACCCCAGCCCCTCTCCCAGTCCATCCCAGTCCATCCCAGTCCATCCCAGTGACCCCAGCCCCCATCCCAGTCCATCCCAGTCCATCCCAGTGACCCCAGCCCCTCTCCCAGTCCATCCCAGTCCATCCCAGTTCCTCCCAGTTCCCTCCCAGTCCCTCCCAATCCCCTCCCAATCCCTCCCAATCCCCTCCCAGTTCCCTCCCAGTCCATCCCAGTTCACCCCAGTTTACCCCAGACCCCCTCCCAGTCCATCCCAGTCCATCCCAGTGACCCCAGACCCCCTCCCAGTCCATCCCAGTCCATCCCAGTCCATCCCAGTGACCCCAGACCCCCTCCCAGTCCATCCCAGTCCATCCCAGTCCATCCCAGTGACCCCAGACCCCCTCCCAGTCCATCCCAGTTCACCCCAGTTTACCCCAGACCCCCTCCCAGTCCATCCCAGTCCATCCCAGTGACCCCAGACCCCCTCCCAGTCCATCCCAGTCCATCCCAGTGACCCCAGACCCTCTCCCAGTCCATCCCAGTTCACCCCAGACCCCCTCCCAGTCCATCCCAGTCCATCCCAGTTCACCCCAGCCCCTCTCCCAGTCCATCCCAGTTCACCCCAGCCCCCAACCCGTGGCCCCGCCCCCTCATTTCCCCGTCTCATGAATATTCATCAGGCTGGAGGAGCTGCGCGTGCTGTTGGACACCTACCCCGCCCCCACCGTCCAGGCCCACCGGCGAATCAGGTGCCAGCCCCGCCCCCCTCATTAGCATAGCCCCGCCCCTCGGCAGCGTCACCCAGCCCTGCCCCTCATTAGCATAACCCCCAGCCTCATTTGCATAACATCAGCCCCTCGGCAGTGTCACCCAGCCCTGCCCCTCATTAGCATAACGCCCAGCCTCATTTGCATAACATCAGCCCCTCGGCAGTGTCACCCAGCCCTGCCCGTCATTAGCATAACCCCCAGCCTCATTTGCATAGCATCGGCCCCTCGGCAGCATCACCCAGCCCTGCCCCTCATTAGCATAAGCCCGATCCTGCCCCTCATTAGCATACCATTGTCCCAACCCTCATTAGCATAACCCAAGCCTGCTCCCCCTCATTAGCATAGATGCAAACTGCCCCGACAGGGCCCTGCCTCCTCATTAACATAACGTTCCTCATTAGTGTAGCCACACCCCTCATTAACATAATGACAGTCCTCATTAGAATGGCCACAACCATCATTAACATAACCACACCCTCATTACCATAAACCCCTCATTTCCATACCCCCCTCATTACCATAACCCCTCCTTATTATAACCCCACCTCATTACCGTAGCCCCTAATTACCGTAACCGCTCATTACCATAACTGCACCCTCATTACCATAACCCACCGCTAATTACCATAACCCCACCCTCATTACAATAACTGCTCCCTCATTACCATAACCCCACCCCTCATTTGCATAACCGCACATTCCCACAATTCCTCCCTACCATAACCAACACTCATTACCATAACCCCACCCCTCATTTGCATAGCCCCTCATTCCCATAACCCCTTATTACCTTAAGCCCACCATCATTACCATAACCCCTCATTTGCATAACCCCTCATTACCATATCCCTACCCTCATTTCCATACCCCTAATTGCCATAACCTGCCCTCATTACCATAACGCCACCCTCATTTCCATAACACCTCATTACCATAACCCCACCCTCATTACCATAACGCCACCCCTCATTACCATAACCCCACCTTTCTTTCCATAACCCCTCCTTACCATAATCCCCCTCATTACCATAATCCCTCATTACCATAACCCCCTCATTTGCATAACTTCTCATTACCATAACCCCACCCTCATTACCGTAACCCACCCCAGTTACCATAACCCGCCCTCATTACCATAGCCCCCTCATTACCATAGCCCCCTCATTACCATAACCCCCTCATTACCATAACCCCCTCATTTGCATAACCTCTCATTACCATAACCCCACCTTCATTACCATAACCCACCCCAATTTCCATTACCCGCTCTCATTACCATAGCCCCCTCATTACCATAATCCCCTCATTACCGAAACCCACCCTCATTACCATAACTACTCATTTGCATAACCCTGCATTACCATAACCCCACCCTCATTGCCATAACCCACCCCTAATTACCATAACCCACCCCTAATTACCATAACCCCACCCTCATTACCATAACCTGCCCTCATCACCATAACGCCACCCCTCATTACCATAACGCCACCCCTCATTACCATAACCCACCCCTAATTACCATAACCCCACCCTCATTACCATAGCACCACCCTCATTAACATAGCACCACCCCTTATTTCCATAATGCCACCCCTCATTACCATAGCACCACCCCTCATTACCATAACGCCACCACTCATTACCATAACGCCACCCCTCATTATCGTAGCACCACCCCTCATTACCATAACCACACCCTCAATACAGTAACCCGCCCTAATTACCATAACCCGCCCTCATTACCATAATCCCACTCTCATTACCATAGCGCCACCCCTCATTACCATAACCCCACTCTCATTAGCATAACGCCACCCCTCATTACCATAACCCCACCCTCATTACCATAATGCCACCCTCATTACCATAACCCCACCCTCAATGCAGTAACCCACTCTCATTACCATAACCGCACCCTCATTACCATAACCCCACCCTCATTACCCTAACCCCACCTTCATTACCATAACCTGCCCTCATCACCATAACGCCATGCCTCATTACCATAACGCCACCCCTCATTACCATAACCCCACCCTCATTGCCCTAACCCCACCCTCATTACCATAACCTGCCCTCATCACCATAACGCCATGCCTCATTACCATAACGCCATGCCTCATTTCTATAATGCCACCCTCATTACCGTAACCCCACCCTCAATGCAGTAACCCACTCTCATTACCATAACCCCACCCTCATTACCATAACCCCACCCTCATTACCATAACCCCACCCTCATTACTATAACCCCACCCTCATTACCATAACCCGCCCTCATTACCATAACCCACTCTCATTACCATAACCGCACCGTCATTACCATAACCCCACCCTCATTACCATAACCTGCCCTCATCACCATAACTGCACCCTCATTACCATAACCCCACCCTCATTATCCTAACCCCACCCTCATTACCATAACCTGCCCTCATCACCATAACGCCATGCCTCATTTCCATAACGCCACCCCTCATTACCATAACCCCGCCCTCATTACCATAACCCCACCCTCAATGCAGTAACCCGCTCTCATTACCATAACCCCACCCTCATTACCATAATGCCACCCTCATTACCATAACCCCACCCTCAATGCAGTAACCCACCCTAATTACCATAACCCGCCCTCATTACCATAACCCCGCCCTCATTACCATAACCCCACCCTCATTCCCATAACCCCATTCCCATAACCCCGCCCCCTGACCAAGCCCCGCCCCCTTTCCAGGGACTCCCTCGCCGGGGGGCGCCGCGCGGCCGAGGCCGAGGCCGCCATCTTGGGGGCGGAGCTGGCGGCGCTGCGGGAGCTGGGCCCGCAATTCCGGGCGCTGGCGCTGGAGCTGGGCCGCATCCGCCAGGAATGCGCCCAGAAACGCTGGGCCCTCCTCCAGCTCCGCCCCCCGCCCCCGTGACGTCACCGCGCCTCATTAAAATACCGCCGGCCACGCCCACTCGCCGCCGCCTCCTCTTTTCTGTGGGTGGGGTGGGGCGGGTGATTGACAGCTGGGATGGGGGAAATTCCAGCTTGGTCCCCCCCCCCAAAAATGAACCCAGAATTCCCAAAATTCTCCCCAAAATTCACCCGGAAACGCCAAAAAAGGGAATGGGGGCGGGGCCAGCTGGGTGATTGACAGGCGGGACGCGCCGCCTCCCGCGGTGATTGACAGCTCGCAGAGCGCTCTCATTGCCTCAGAGCCTCTTGTGGGCGTGCCCAGCGCTCTTCGCCTTGATTGACAGCTGAGAGCGCGTTTCTATTGGCTGCAAGCCCCACCGGGGGCGGGATTCCCCTTCCCGCCACTGCTTTGATTGACAGCCAGCCCCGCGCTCTCCCATTGGCTGCAGTATTCCCGCCTCCGCCGTGATTGGCGCCTCTCCGCGCTCTCCTATTGGCTCCCCGTTCGCCGTGGGCGGGCGCAATGGTTGCGTTTTGATTGACAGCGCCGCCTCGCTCTCCTATTGGCCGCGCGGGAGGCGGGCTCGGCGCTGATTGGCCGCCGCCTCACGGAGGGGGCGGGAGCAGAAGCGCAGCGATGGCGGCGGGGCCGGGAGCGGCGGGCGCCGCTCGCGTCTCCTCAGGCCGCGACCTGAGCTGCGTCCCGGAGGTGGCGGGAGCGCTGGGGGCCGTGGCCAGGCAGGGGTGAGAGCGGGACCCCCCAAAACCCCAAAAAAGATCCCAAAAGTCCCATTCGGGAGCCTTAAAAACCTTCCCTGAAATCCTCCCCTCCACCCCCTCGTGTGCCGGGAAGGGCCCAAACCGCCCGTGGGAGCCTCAAACCCTGTCCGGAATCTCCAAATCCCCTCAGGGATCCCCCAAATCCCCTCAGGGATCGCCACATTCCTTATGGAATCCTCAAATCCCCTCAGGGATCCCCCAAATCCCCTCAGGGACCCCAAATCCCCTCAGGGATCGCCACATTCCTTATGGAATCCTCAGATCGCCTCAGGGACCCCAAATCCCCTCAGGGACCCTTCAAATCCCCTCAGGGATCCCCCAAATCCTCTCAGGGATCTCCACATTCCTTATGGAATCCTTAGATCGCCTCAGGGACCCCAAATCCCCTCAGGGACCCTTCAAATCCCCTCAGGGATCCCCAAATCTCCTCAGGGACCCCCCAGATCCCCTCAGGTATCTCCAAAATCCTCTCAGGGACCCCAAATCCCCTCAGGGATCCCCCAAATCCCCTCAGGGACCCTTCAAATCCCCTCAGGAATCCCCAAATCCTCTCAGGGACCCCAAATCCCCTCAGGGATCCCCAAATCCCCTCAGGGATCCCCCAGTTCCTCTCAGGGACCCCCAAATCCCCTCAGGGACCCTTCAAATCCCCTCAGGAATCCCCAAATCCTCTCAGGGACCCCAATTCCCCTCAGGGACCCCAAATCCCCTCAGGGACCCCCCAGTTCCCCTCAGGAATCGCCACATTCCTTCTGGAATTCCGAGATCCCCTCAGGGATCCCCCAAATCCCCTCAGGGATCTCCACATTCCTTATGGAATCCTTAGATCGCCTCAGGGACCCCAAATCCCCTCAGGGATCCCCCAAATCCCCTCAGGGATCCCCAAATCCCCTCAGGGATCCCCCAAATCCTCTCAGGGACCCCAAATCCCCTCAGGTATCTCCAAAATCCCCTCAGGGACCCCAAATCCCCTCAGGGATCCCCCAAATCCCCTCAGGGATCGTCACATTCCTTCTGGAATCCTCAGATCCCCTCAGGGACCCCAGATCGCCTCAGGGATCCCCAAAATCCCCTCAGAAATCCCCAAATCCTCTCAGGGACCCCAAATCCCCTCAGGGACCCCCAAATCTCCTCAGGGATCCCCAAATCTCCTCAGGGATCCCCCAGATCCCCTCAGGGATCTCCAAAATCCTCTCAGGGACCCCAAATCCCCTCAGGGACCCCAAAATGCCCCAAAATCCCCTCAGGGACCCCCCCCAAATCCCTCACGGACCCCAAAATCTTCTGAGAGACCCCGAAATCCCCTCAGGGATCCCCAAATCCTCCCAAAATCCCCTCAAATCCCCTCGGGGACCCCAAAATCCCCTCAAGAACCCCAAAATCCCCTCAGGGATCCCCAAAATCCCCTCAGGGATCCCCAAAATCCTCCCCAAATTCCCCCAAATCCCCTCAGGGACCCCAAATCCCCCCCCCCCCCAGTCCCTCCCAGTTTGCTCCCAGTTTGTCCCCGTCCCTCCCAGTTTGTCCCGAACCCCTCCCAGTTCCCTCCCAGTTCCCTCCCAGTCCCTCCCAGTTCCCTCCCAGTTCCCTCCCAGTCCCTCCCAGTTCCCTCCCAGTCCATCCCAGTCCCTCCCAGTTTGTCCCGAACCCCTCCCAGTTCCCTCCCAGTCCCTCCCAGTCCCTCCCAGCCCCTCCCAATCCCCTCCCAGTTTGTCCCAGTTCCCTCCCAGTCCCTCCCAGTTCCTCCCAGTTCCCTCCCAGTCCCTCCCAGTCCCTCCCAGTCCATCCCAGTCCCTCCCAGTTTGTCCCAATCCCCTCCCAGTTCCCTCCCAGTTCCCTCCCAGTCCCTCCCAGTTCCCTCCCAGTCCCTCCCAGTCCCTCCCAGTCCCTCCCTGTTCCCTCCCAGTCCCTCCCAGTCCCTCCCAGTTCCCTCCCAGTCCATCCCAGTCCCTCCCAGTTTGTCCCAATCCCCTCCCAGTCCCTCCCAGTCCCCCCCAATCCCCTCCCAGTCCCTCCCAGTCCCCCCCAATCCCCTCCCAGTGCCTCCCAGTCCATCCCAGTTTCCCCAGGTTCGATTTCCTCTGCATCCCGCTCTTCCACCCCCGGCACCGGCGCGAGTTCGGGCTGGAGCCGGCGCGGGACCGCCCGGGACCCCAGACCCGCTCGGACCTGGTGCTGGCCGGCAGAGGTCAGCGGCACTGGGAGCAACTGGGACAAACTGGGAGCGACTGGGACAAACTGGGAGCGACTGGGACAAACTGGGAGGGACTGGGAGGGGAGAAACGGCGAAAAAAACGGCGGAAAAAGGGTTAAAAATGGAGGAGGAAGGGTTAAAAATGGGGGTTTGGGGGGACTGGTTTGGACTGGGAGGGACTGGGATAAACTGGGAGGGACTGGGACAAACTGGGAGCGAACTGGGAGGGGGAAAAATGGGGCAAAATGGGGGGAAAAGGGTTAAAAATGGGGATTTGGGGTTACTGGTTTGGACTGGGAGGGACTGGGATAAACTGGGAGGGACTGGGAGGGAACTGGGACAAACTGGGAGGGACTGGGACAAACTGGGAGCGAACTGGGAGGGGGAAAAATGGGGCAAAATGGGGGGAAAAGGGTTAAAAATGGGGATTTGGGGTTACTGGTTTGGACTGGGAGGGACTGGGATAAACTGGGAGGGACTGGGAGGGAACTGGGACAAACTGGGAGGGACTGGGACAAACTGGGAGCGAACTGGGAGGGGGAAAAATGGGGCAAAATGGGGGGAAAAGGGTTAAAAATGGGGATTTGGGGTTACTGGTTTGGACTGGGAGGGACTGGGATAAACTGGGAGGGACTGGGAGGGAACTGGGACAAACTGGGAGGGACTGGGACAAACTGGGAGCGAACTGGGAGGGGGAAAAATGGGGCAAAATGGGGGGAAAAGGGTTAAAAATGGGGATTTGGGGTTACTGGTTTGGACTGGGAGGGACTGGGATAAACTGGGAGGGACTGGGAGGGAACTGGGACAAACTGGGAGGGACTGGGACAAACTGGGAGCGAACTGGGAGGGGGAAAAATGGGGCAAAATGGGGGGAAAAGGGTTAAAAATGGGGATTTGGGGTTACTGGTTTGGACTGGGAGGGACTGGGATAAACTGGGAGGGACTGGGAGGGAACTGGGACAAACTGGGAGGGACTGGGACAAACTGGGAGCGAACTGGGAGGGGGAAAAATGGGGCAAAATGGGGGGAAAAGGGTTAAAAATGGGGATTTGGGGTTACTGGTTTGGACTGGGAGGGACTGGGATAAACTGGGAGGGACTGGGAGGGAACTGGGACAAACTGGGAGGGACTGGAACAAACTGGGAGCGAACTGGGAGGGGGAAAAAATGGGGCAAAATGGGGGGAAAAGGGTTAAAAATGGGGATTTGGGGTTACTGGTTTGGACTGGGAGGGACTGGGATAAACTGGGAGGGACTGGGAGGGAACTGGGACAAACTGGGAGGGACTGGGACAAACTGGGAGCGAACTGGGAGGGGGAAAAATGGGGCAAAATGGGGGGAAAAGGGTTAAAAATGGGGATTTGGGGTTACTGGTTTGGACTGGGAGGGACTGGGATAAACTGGGAGGGACTGGGAGGGAACTGGGACAAACTGGGAGGGACTGGGACAAACTGGGAGCGAACTGGGAGGGGGAAAAATGGGGCAAAATGGGGGGAAAAGGGTTAAAAATGGGGATTTGGGGTTACTGGTTTTGACTGGGAGGGACTGGGACAAACTGGGAGGGACTGGGAGGGAACTGGGACAAACTGGGAGGGACTGGGACAAACTGGGAGCGAACTGGGAGGGGGAAAAATGGGGCAAAATGGGGGGAAAAAGGGTTAAAAATGGGGATTTGGGGTTACTGGTTTGGACTGGGAGGGGACTGGGATAAACTGGGAGGGACTGGGAGGGAACTGGGACAAACTGGGAGGGACTGGGACAAACTGGGAGCGAACTGGGAGGGGGAAAAATGGGGCAAAATGGGGGGAAAAAGGGTTAAAAATGGGGATTTGGGGTTACTGGTTTGGACTGGGAGGGACTGGGATAAACTGGGAGGGACTGGGAGGGAACTGGGACAAACTGGGAGGGACTGGGACAAACTGGGAGCGAACTGGGAGGGGGGAAAAATGGGGCAAAATGGGGGGAAAAAGGGTTAAAAATGGGGATTTGGGGTTACTGGTTTTGACTGGGAGGGACTGGGACAAACTGGGAGGGACTGGGAGGGAACTGGGACAAACTGGGAGGGACTGGGACAAACTGGGAGCGAACTGGGAGGGGGAAAAATGGGGCAAAATGGGGGGAAAAGGGTTAAAAATGGGGATTTGGGGTTACTGGTTTGGACTGGGAGGGACTGGGACAAACTGGGAGGGACTGGGAGGGAACTGGGACAAACTGGGAGGGACTGGGACAAACTGGGAGGGACTGGGAGGGAGGAAAGTGGGGGAAAAATGGGCAAAGATGGGTGGGAAATGGTTAAAAATGGGGAGAAAGGGTTAAAAATGGGGATTTGGGGTTACTGGTTTGGACTGGTTTATACTGGTTTGGACTGGGAGGGGGGAAAGGGGATGGGGGAGGGTCTGTGAGGGGATTTGGGGTGAATTTGGGGGATTTTGGGATCCCTGGGGTGGATTTTGGGGTGAATTTGGGGGAATTTGGGGTGAATTTGGGGATTTTCGGGTCCCTGGGTGGATTTTGGGGTGAATTTGGGGGATTTGGGGGATCCCTGAGTTGGATTTTGGGGTGAATTTGGGGGATTTGGGGATCCCTGCGTTGGATTTTGGGGTGAATTTGGGGGATTTTGGGGTCCCTAGCGTTGGATTTTGGGGTGAATATGGGGGATTTTGGGGTCCCTGGGTGGATTTTGGGATGAATTTGGGGGATTTTGGGGTGAATTTGGGGGATTTTGGTGTCTCTGGGTGGATTTTGGGGTGAATTTGGGGGATTTTGGGGTCCCTGAGTTGGATTTTGGGGTGAATTTGGGGGATTTTGGGGTCCCTGAGTTGGATTTTGGGGTGAACTTGGGGGATTTTGGGGTGAATTTGGGGGATTTTGGTGTGTGTGGGTGATTTTGGGGGTGAATTTGGGCCATTTTGGTGTCCCTGAGTTGGATTTTGGGGTGAATTTGGGGGATTTTGGGGTCCCTGAGTTGGATTTTGGGTGAATTTGGACGATTTTGGGGTGAATTTGGGGATTTTGTGGTCCCCGGGTGGATTTTGGGGTGAACTTGGGTCATTTTGGGGTCCCTGAGTTGGATTTTGGGGTGAATTTGGGCGATTTTGGGATGAATTTGGGGTGAATTTGGGGGATTTTGGGGTCCCTGAGTTGGATTTTGGGGTGAATTTGGACGATTTTGGGGTGAATTTGGGGGATTTTGTGGTCCCCGGGTGGATTTTGGGGTGAATTTGGGCGATTTTGGGATGAATTTGGGGTGAATTTGGGGGATTTTGGGGTCCCCGGGTGGATTTTGGGGGTGAATTTGGGGATTTTGGGGTCCCCGGGTGGATTTTGGGGTGAATTTGGGCGATTTTGGGATGAATTTGGTTTGGGGGATTTTGGGGTCCCCGGGTGGATTTTGGGGGTGAATTTGGGGGATTTTGGGGTCCCCGGGTGGATTTTGGGGGTGAATTTTGGGGGATTTTGTGGTCCCCGGTGGATTTTGGGGTGAATTTGGGCGGTTTTGGCTCGCAGACTGGAACACCCTCATCGTGGGGAGCTCTCGCCCTGGATCCGCCCGGATTCGCCCCTGGAGCACGTCCGGAGCAACTCCCAGAAAGTGAGCGCGGATTTGGGGCATTTTCGGCCAATTTGGGCAATTTGGGGAGATTTGGGGCTTTTTGGGGCATTTTGGGGAATTTTTGGGTCCATTTTGGGGTGATTTTGGGGAATTTTTTGGGTCCATTTGGGGGCGATTTTGGGGGGTTTTGGGTTCATTCAGAGGGATTTGGTGGAGGATTTGGGGAATTTGGAGGATTTGGGGAATTTTTGGGATAAATTTGGAATTCCGAGCTCCAGGCCCTGCATTTGGGGCGGATTTTGGGCTGAATTTGGGCGGATTTGGGGCAGAATTTAGGTGGAATTCTGGGAATTTCGCCGGATTCCGAGCGGGATTTTGGGAGAAATTCCAGGAATTTTGGGAATTTTGGGAAACTTTGTGAGTTTTTGGGATAAATTTTGGGATAACTTTGGGAATTCCGAGCTCCAGGCCCTGCATTTGGGGCGGATTTTGGGCTGAATTTGGGCGGATTTGGGGCAGAATGTAAGGCGGAATTCTGGGAATTTCGCCGAGTTCCGAGCAGGGTTTTGGGGGAATTTTTGGGATTTTTGGGAATTTTGGGATAACTTTGTGAATTTTTTGGGATAATTTTGGGAATTCCGAGCTCCAGGCTCTGCATTTGGGGCGGATTTTGGGCTGAATTTGGGCGGATTTGGGGCAGAATTTAAGGTGGAATTCTGGGAATTTTGCCGAGTTCCGAGCAGGATTTTGGGGGCATTTTGGGGGATTTTGGGAATTTTGGGAATTGTGGGATAATTTTGGGATACATTTGGGAATTCCGAGCTCCAGGCCCTGCATTTTTGGGCGGGTTTTGGGCTGAATTTGGGCGGATTTGGGGCAGAATTTAAGGTGGAATTCTGGGAATTTCGCCAAGTTCCGAGCAGGGTTTTGGGGGAATTTTTGGGATTTTTGGGAATTTTGAGATAACTGTGTGAATTTTTGGGATAACTTTGGGAATTCCGAGCTCCAGGAGCTGCATTTGGGGCGGATTTTGGGCTGAATTTGGGCGGATTTGGGGCAGAATTTAAGGCGGAATTCTGGGAATTTCGCCGGATTCCGAGCGGGATTTGGGGGAAATTCCAGGAATTTTGGGAATTCGGGGAATTCGGGGATAACTTTGGGAATTCCGGCTGTTCCAGGCCCTGCGCCAGGAGCTGGATTTCGGGGCCTACCTGGGCCTGGGCCGCTCACCTGGTGCCCCTCAGGGGGGGCCACAACCCCAACCTGGCGCGGGGGCTGAGCGCCCACCTGCACTGCGGGCACCACTCCACACAGGTACTGGGACAGACTGGGAGGGACTGGGAGGGACTGGGAGGGACTGGGAGGGGATTGGGAGGGGAAAAAAACGGTGAAAAACGGGTGAAAAATGGAGGAGAAAGGGTTAAAAATGGGGATTGGGGGGACTGGGAGGGACTGGGAGGGACTGGGGGGAAACTGGGAGGGGATTGGGAGGGACTGGGGTGGACTGGGAGGGACTGGGAGGGACTGGGAGGGACTGAGGGGAAACTGGGAGGGGATTGGGAGGGACTGGAGGGACTGGGAGGGACTGGGGGGGACTGGGAGGGACTGGGAGGGACTGGGGGAAACTGGGAAGGACTGGGAGGGGACTGGGATGGACTGGGAGGGACTGGGAGGGACTGGGAGGGACTGGGAGGGGATTGGGAGGGACTGGGAGGGACTGGGAGGGAACTGGGAGGGACTGGTTTGTAGTGGGACAGCTCCAGGGGGTCACTGGGAGGTCCCCAGTCCCTTATTGGTCCTTACTGGTTTGTACTGGACTGTACTGGTTTATACTGGACCATACTGGTTTATACTGGTTCTTACTGCTCCGTACTAGTCCATAGTGGTTTATACTGGTCCATACTGGTTTATGCTGGTCTGTACTGGCTCTTACTACTCCATACCAGTCCATACCAGTTCATACTGGTTTATAGTGGTCCATACTGGTCCATAGTGGTTTATCCAGGTTTATACTGGTTTATATTGGTCCATACTGGTCTGTACTGGTCTGTATGGGTCCATACTGGTTTATACTGGCTTATACTGGTCCTATACTCATCATCATACTGGTTTATAGTGGTCCATACTGGTCCATACCAGTCCATACTCGTTTATACTGGTTCATACTGGTCCATACCGGTCCATACCGGTCCATACTGGTTTATACCAGCCCATACTGGTCCGTACTGGTTTCTTACTGGTCCGTACTGGTCCGTACTGATCCGTACTGGTCTTTACTGGTCTGTACTGATCCGTACTGGTCTGTACTGGTCCTGTACTGGTCTGTACTGGTCCGTACTGATTCTTACCGGTCTGTACTGGTCCTTACTGGTCCGTACTGATCCGTACTGGTCTGTACTGGTCCTTACTGGTCCGTACTGGTCCTTACTGGTCTGTACTGGTCCTTACTGGTCCGTACTGGTCCTTACTGGTCCGTACTGGCAGTTCTGGGTGCAGGTGCCGCTGGTGGCGCCCGAGGACGGCCGCGATGACGTCATCGGCAACGAGGCCCCGCCCCCCCGAGGGCGGCAACGAGGAGAGGACGTGGGAATGGTGCGAAAAAGGGCGATTTTGGGCAAAAGGGGGAATTCGGGGGGGAAATGGGAATTTGGGATAAAAAATGGGAATTTGGGCAAAAAAAAGGGGGAATTTGGGGGGAAAAATGGGGATTTGGAGGGAAAAAGGGGGAATTTGGGCAAAGAAATGGGGAATTTGGGATAAAAAATGGGGATTTTGGGCAAAAAAAAGGGGGAATTTGGCGGGAAAAATGGGGATTTTGGGATGAAAAATGGAGGTTTTGGGGAAAAAAAGGGGGATTTTGGGGGGAAAATGGGGAATTTGGGGGGGAAGGGGGAATTTGGGCAAAAAAGGGGATTTTTGGGGGGAAAAATGGGGATTTTGGGCAAAAGGGGGAATTTGGGGGGAAAAAGGGGGAATTTGGGGGGAAAAATGGAGATTTTGGGAAAAAAAGGGGGAATTTGGGGGAAAAATGGGAATTTGGGCAAGAACGGGGGGTTGGGATAAAAAATGGGGATTTTAGGCAAAAAACAGGGAATTTGGGATAAAAAATGGGGAGTTTGGGGGGAAAAAAATGGGGATTTTGGGGTGAAAATGGGGATTTTGGGCAAGAATGGGGGGGTTTGGGATAAAAATGGGGATTTTTGGGCAAAAAATGGGGAATTTGGGGGGAAAAATGGGGATTTGGGGGAAAAAATGGGGATTTTGGGGGAAAAATGGGGATTTGGGGAAAAAATGGGGATTTAGGGGGAAAAATGGGGATTTTGGGCAAAACGGGAGAATTTGGGCAAAAAATGGGGAATTTGGGGGGAAAAAGGGGAATTTGGGCAAAAAAAGGGGGAATTTGGAATAAAAAATGAGGAATTTGGGAAAAAGGGGAATTTGGGCAAAAATGGGGATTTTGGGCAAAAATGGGGAATTTGGGGAGAAAAATGGGGATTTTGGGATAAAAAATGGGATTTGGGGGGAAAAATGGGGACTTTGGGCAAAACGGGAGAATTTGGGCAAAAAATGGGGAATTTGGGGGGAAAAAGGGGAATTTGGGCAAAAAAAGGGGGAATTTGGAATAAAAAATGGGAATTTGGGAAAAAGGGGAATTTGGGCAAAAAAAGGGGGAATTTGGAATAAAAAATGGGGAATTTGGGGGAAAATGGGGATTTTGGGCAAAAATGGGGAATTTGGGGGGAAAAATGGGATTTTGGGGAAATTGGGGGGTTTGGGATTAAAAATGGGGATTTTGGGCAAAAATGGGGATTTTGGGGGGGAAAATGGGGATTTTGGGCAAGAACGGGGGGGTTTGGGATAAAAAATCGGGATTTTGGGGGAAAAATGGGGAATTTGGGCAAAATGGGGATTTTGGGGGGAAATTTGGGGATTTGGGGGGGAAATTGGGGGGTTTGGGATTAAAAATGGGGATTTTGGGCAAAAATGGGGATTTTGGGGGAAAAATGGGGATTTTGGGGTGAATTTGGGCCATTTTGGGTTGGATTTGAGGTATTTTGGGGTTCCCCTGGTGGATTTTGGGTTGATTTGGAGGGATTTTGGGCTTCCCGGGTAGATTTTGGGGTGTTTTGGGCCATTTTGGGGTGAATTTGGGCCATTTCGGGGTTCCTGGGTGGGTTTCGGGTCATTTTGGTGGATTTTGGGGGGATTTTGGGCTGATTTTGGGGTGAATTTGGGCTGATTTTGGGGTGAATTTGGGCCGTTTCGGGGTTCCTGGGTGGATTTCGGGTCATTTTGGTG
>NW_025963331.1:0-45293 GCF_020740725.1 Corvus hawaiiensis | reverse complement strand
GAATGTGGGGTTGGGATAAGGGAGAAATCCGCGCGCGCCTCCCAGGACTCCTTCCGGAAGATCACCGCGATGTCCTCTGGGAACAGGAATCATCGGGAATTTGGGAATGTGGGAATGTGGGAATGTGGGGTTGGGAATGTGGGAATGTGGGGTTGGGATAAGGGAGAAATCCGCGCGCGCCTCCCGGGACTCCTTCCGGAAGATCACCGCGATGTCCTCTGGGAACAGGAATCATCGGGAATTTGGGAATGTGGGGAATGTGGGAATGTGGGGTTGGGAATGTGGGAATGTGGGGTTGGGATAAGGGAGAAATCCGCGCGCGCCTCCCAGGACTCCTTCCGGAAGATCACCGCGATGTCCTCTGGGAACAGGAATCATCGGGAATTTGGGAATGTGGGAATGTGGGAATGTGGGGTTGGGAATGTGGGAATGTGGGGTTGGGATAAGGGAGAAATCCGCGCGCGCCTCCCAGGACTCCTTCCGGAAGATCACCGCGATGTCCTCTGGGAACAGGAATCATCGGGAATTTGGGAATGTGGGAATGTGGGAATGTGGGGTTGGGAATGTGGGAATGTGGGGTTGGGATAAGGGAGAAATCCGCGCGCGCCTCCCGGGACTCCTTCCGGAAGATCACCGCGATGTCCTCTGGGAACGGGAATGGGATCGGGAATGATCGGGAATGCGGGAATGTGGGATGCGAGATTGGGAATGTGGGAATGTGGGAATGTGGGGTTGGGAACGGGGAGAAATCCGCGCGCGCCTCCAGGACTCCTTCCGGAAGATCACCGCGATGTCCTCTGGGAACGGGAACGGGATCGGGAATGTGGGATTGGGATATGGGATCGGGAATGTGGGAATGTGGGGTTGGGATTGGGAATGTGGGCTCGATCACCGCGATGTCCTCTGGGAATGGGAATGTGGGGTTGGGAATGTGGGATATGGGGTTGGGATTGGGAATGTGGGGTTGGGATCAATCACCGCGATGCCCCTCTCTGTGCCCAGGTGTCCCCAAATGCCCCCAGGTGCCCCCCAGGTGCCCCTAAATGACCCCTGAATGCCCCCCAGGTGTCCCCAAATGTCCCCCAATTGCCCCCAAATGTCCCCAAATGTCCCCCCAGGTGCCCCTAAATGACCCCTAAATGCCCCCCAGGTGTCCCCAAATGTCCCCAAATGCCCCCAGCTGCCCCCCAGGTGTCCCCAAATGCCCCCCAGGTGCCCCCCAGGTGTCCCTAAATGCCCCCCAGGTGTGCCCAGGTGCCCTAATGCTCCCCAGGTGTCCCTAAATGCCCCCCAAATTCCCAGAGTTGTGCCCAGGTGCTCCCAAATGCCCAGAGTTGTGCCCAGGTGTCCCTAAATGACCCCTGAATGCCCCCCGGGTGCCCCTAAATGACCCCCCAGGTGCTCCCAGGTGTCCCCAATTGCCCCCCAAATGCCCCCAAATGCCCCCCAGGTGCTGCCAGGTGCCCCCAAATGTCCCCCAGGTGCCCCCAGCTGCTCCCAGCTGCCCCTAAATCACCCCCAGGTGCCCCCAAATGCCCCCAGGTGCCCCTAAATGCCCCCCAAATGTCCCCAATGCCCCCCAAATGTCCCCAAATGCCCCCCAGGTGCCCCTAAATGACCCCTAAATGCCCCCCAAATGTCCCTAAATGCCCCCCAGCTGTCCCCAAATGCCCCCCAGGTGCCCCCTCAGGTGTCCCCAAATGCCCCCCAAATGCCCCCAAAATGTCCCCAAATGCCCCCAAATGTCCCCCAGGTGCCCCCCAGGTGCTCCCAGCTGCCCCTAAATCACCCCCAGCTGTCCCCAAATGCCCCCCAGGTGCTCCCAAGTGTCCCCAATTGCCCCCCAAATGCCGCCCAGGTGCCCCCCAGGTGCCCCTAAATGCCCCCCAGGTGTGCCCAGGTGCCCCCCAGGTGTCCCCAAATGTCCCCAATTGCCCCCAATTGCCCCCCGGGTGTCCCCAAATGCCCCCCCAGGTGTCCCCAAATGCCCCCCAAATGTCCCCAAATGCCCCCCAGGTGTCCCCAAATGCCCCCAAATGTCCCCAAATGCCGCCCCCAGGTGTCCCCAAATGCCCCCCAAATGCCCCCCAAATGCCCCCCAGGTGTCCCCAAATGCCGCCCAGGTGCCCCCAAATGCCGCCCAGGTGTCCCCAAATGCCCCCCAGGTGTCCCCAAATGCCCCCCAAATGTCCCCAAATGCCGCCCAGGTGCCCCCAAATGCCCCCCAGGTGTCCCCAAATGCCCCCCAGGTGTCCTCAAATGCCCCCCAAATGTCCCCAAATGCCCCCCAGGTGTCCCCAAATGCCCCCCAAATGTCCTCAAATGCCCCCCAGGTGTCCCCAAATGCCCCCCAGGTGTCCCCAAATGCCCCCCAAATGCCCCCAGCTGCCCCCCAGGTGTCCCCAAATGCCCCCAAATGCCCCCCAGGTGTCCCTAAATGCCCCCCAGGTGTGCCCAGGTGCTCCCAGGTGTCCCCAAATGCCCCCCAGGTGTCCCCAAATGCCCCCCAGGTGCCCCCCAGGTGTCCCTAAATGCCCCCCAGGTGTGCCCAGGTGCCCCTAATGCTCCCCAGGTGTCCCTAAATGCCCCCCAAATTCCCAGAGTTGTGCCCAGGTGCTCCCAAATGCCCAGAGTTGTGCCCAGGTGTCCCTAAATGACCCCTGAATGCCCCCCGGGTGCCCCTAAATGACCCCCAGGTGCTCCCAGGTGTCCCCAATTGCCCCCAAATGCCCCCAAATGCCCCCCAGGTGCTGCCCCAGGTGCCCGCAGGTGCCCCCAAATGTCCCCCAGGTGCCCCCAGCTGCTCCCAGCTGCCCCTAAATCACCCCCAGGTGCCCCCAAATGCCCCCCAGGTGCCCCTAAATGCCCCCCAAATGTCCCCAAATGCCCCCCAGGTGCCCCTAAATGACCCCTAAATGCCCCCCAGCTGTCCCCAAATGCCCCCAAATGCCCCCCAGGTGCCCCCCAGGTGTCCCCAAATGCCCCCCAAATGTCCCCAAATGCCCCAAATGTCCCCCAGGTGCCCCCCAGGTGCTCCCAGCTGCCCCTAAATCACCCCCAGCTGTCCCCAAATGCCCCCCAGGTGCTCCCAAGTGTCCCCAATTGCCCCCCAAATGCTGCCCAGGTGCCCCCCAGGTGCCCCTAAATGCCCCCCAGGTGTGCCCAGGTGCCCCCCAGGTGTCCCCAAATGTCCCCAATTGCCCCCAATTGCCCCCCGGGTGTCCCCAAATGCCCCCCAGGTGTCCCCAAATGCCCCCCAAATGTCCCCAAATGCCCCCCAGGTGTCCCCAAATGCCCCCAAATGTCCCCAAATGCCGCCCCAGGTGTCCCCAAATGCCCCCAAATGCCCCCCAAATGCCCCCCAGGTGTCCCCAAATGCCGCCCAGGTGCCCCCAAATGCCGCCCAGGTGTCCCCAAATGCCCCCCAGGTGTCCCCAAATGCCCCCCAAATGTCCCCAAATGCCCCCCAGGTGTCCCCAAATGCCCCCAAATGCCCCCAAATGTCCCAGGTGCCCCCCAGGTGCCCCGCAGGTGCCCGCAGGTGTCCCTAAATGCCCGCAGGTGCCCGCAGGTGCCCGCAGGGGCCGCGGTACCTTTCTGGACCTTGTCGCAGAGCAGGTAGAGCTCCTCGCCGCCCGTGCAGGGGCCGCTCTCTTTGTTCATGCGGCAGATGCGCAGCTCCGACGTGTTCGTGGACTCTGGTTTGGGGCCAATTCGGGGAAGTTTTGGAAAGTTTGGAAAAAAGGTTTTGAGGGGTTTTTTTATCAGGTTTTTTCGGTTATTTTTCGCTTTTTCCCCCGATTTTTTTCTGATTTTTTGGGATTTTTTTCGGATTTTTTTCGTCTTTTTTTCGTCTTTTTTTCCCAATTTTACTCCAAACGTTATCGGATTTTTTCCCCAGAATTTTTTTGGATTTTTGGGGATTTTTTTTCTGACTTTTTTCGGGTTTTTTCCCCAATTTTACTCCAAATTTTATCGGATTTTTTTCCCCAGAATTTTTCGGGATTTTTTTTCCCATTTTTTTCATCTTTGTTCCCAATTTTACTCCAAATTTTATCAGATTTTTTTTCCAGAATTTTTCAGGATTTTTGGGGCTATTTCGGGGAATTTTTGTAAAGTTTTGGAAAAAAGGTTTTGAGGGTTTTTTTTTATCAGGTTTTTTCGGGTTATTTTTTCGTTTTTTCCCCCGATTTTTTTCTGATTTTGGGGGATTTTTTTTTTATTTTTGGGGATTTTTTTTTCGGGTTTTTTTGATTTTTTTTTTTTTTGGATTCCTTTCATCTTTTTTTTCCCAATTTACCTCAAAATTTATCAGATTTTTTTCCCCAGAATGTTTCAGAAGTTTTCGGGGATTTTTTCCCGATTTTTTGGGATCTTTTTCGCATTTTTTTTCGGATTTTTTTTTGTCTTTTTTTCGGTTTTTTTTCCCAATTTTACTCCAAACGTTATCGGATTTTTTCCCCAGAATTTTTTTGGATTTTTGGGGATTTTTTTCTGACTTTTTTCGGTTTTTTCCCCCAATTTTACTCCAAATTTTATCGGATTTTTTTTCCCAGAATTTTTCGGGATTTTTTTCCCATTTTTTTTCATCTTTGTTCCCAATTTTACTCCAAATTTTATCAGATTTTTTTTCCAGAATTTTTCAGGATTTTTGGGGCCATTTCGGGGAATTTTTGTAAAGTTTTGGAAAAAAGGTTTTGAGGGTTTTTTTTATCAGGTTTTTTCGGGTTATTTTTTCGCTTTTTCCCCCGATTTTTTTCTGATTTTTGGGGATTTTTTTTTTATTTTTGGGGAATTTTTTTCGGTTTTTTTGATTTTTTTTTTTTTGATTCCTTTTGTCTTTTTTTCCCAATTTACCTCAAAATTTATCAGATTTTTTTCCCCAGAATGTTTCAGAAGTTTTCGGGGATTTTTTCCCGATTTTTTTGGGATTTTTTTCGCATTTTTTTCGGATTTTTTTCCCGATTTTACTCCAAATTTTATGGGATCCTTTTCCCAGAATTTTTTGGAATTTTTGAGGGATTTTTTCCCGATTTTTTTTGTCTTTTTTCCCCAATTTTACTCCAAATTTATCAGATTTTTTTTCCCAGAATGTTCCAGAATTTTTCGGGGATTTTTTTCTCGTTTTTTCGTCTTTTTTCCCAATTTTACTCCAAATTTTATCAGATTTTTTCTCCCGGAATTTTTCAGAATTTCTGGGGGATTTTGGGGAATTTTTAAAAACATTTTTAAAAGTTTTTTTCTCAGATTTTTTTCACTCTTTCTCCCGATCTTTTCTGATTTTTTGGGATTTTTTTTTCGATTTTTTTGGATTTTTTTTTTTATTTTTTTGGAATTTTTTTTTGATTTTTCGTCTTTTTTTCCCAATTTTACTCCAAGTTTTATCAGATTTTTTTTCCAGAATTTTTCGGGATTTTTGGGGGGATTTCAGGGAATTTTTTAAAAATTTTTGAAAGTTTTTTTTCTCAGATTTTTTTGTGGTTTTTTCGCTCTTTCCCCCGATTTTTTTTCTGATTTTTGGAGATTTTTTTTTCGATTTTGGGGGATTTTTTTTTTTTTTTGAATTTTTTTTTTTATTTTTTTCGTCTTTTTTTCCCAATTTTACTCCAAATTTTTTGGGGATATTTTTGGGGTGATTTTGGAGCAATTTGGGGATATTTTTGGGGTGGGTTTCGGGATATTTTTGGGGTGGTTTGGGGATATTTTGGGGATGTTTCTGGGATATTTTTGGGGATACTTTTGGGATATTTTTGGGGTGATTTTGGGGCAATTTTGGGATTTTTCAGGGTCTCTTTGGGGTGGTTTTTGGGCTGGTTTTCGGGGTGATTTGGGGAGATTTTGGGGTTTTTTGGGATATTTCTGGGATGTTTTTGGGATATTTTGGGGCTACTTTTGGGAGGTTTTTGGGGTGATTTTCGGGTGATTTGGGGATTTTTTTGGGGTGGTTTATGGGATAATTTTGTGATATTTCTGGGATGTTTCTGGGATATTTTGGGGATAATTTTGGGGGTATTTTGGGGAGATTTTGGGATATTTTTGGGGTGGTTTTTGGGGAAATTTGGGGATATTTTGGGGTGGTTTTGGGATATTTTGGGGCTACTTTTGGGATGTTTTGGGGGTGATTTTGGGGCAATTTGGGGATCTTTTTGGGGCTATTTTGCAGCTATTTTTGGGGTGATTTTTGGGCGATTTTGGGGATCTTTTTAGGATGTTTTTGGGGTGGTTTTCGGGCTGGTTTTCAGGGCGATTTGGGGAGATTTTGGGACTTTTTGGGATATTTCTGGGATGTTTTTGGGATGGTTTGGGGGTGATTTTGGGGCGATTTGGGTATTTTTTGGGGTGGTTTATGGGATAATTTTGGGATATTTTTGGGTGGGTTTTGGGATATTTTTGGGATATTTTGGGGTGATTTTTGGGTGATTTTGGGGGTATTTTTGGGATGTTTTTGGGATGTTTTTGGGATGTTTTTGGGGTGATTTTGGGGTGATTTTGGGGATCTTTTTGCGGATATTTTGGGGATACTTTTGGGGTGATTTTGGGGTGATTTGGGGATGTTTTGGGGGATTTTTTTGGGCTATTTCTGGGATATTTTTGGGATACTTTGGGGATGTTTTTGGGGCGATTTTGGGCTATTTCTGGGATATTTTTGGGATACTTTGGGGATGATTTTGGGGCTCTTTTCAGGATGTTTTTGGGGTGGTTTTTTGGGGTAATTGGGGGATATTTTGGGACTCACTCTTGTCGAAGATGGGCTGGGACAGCACCGGGCTGAGGCTCCGGGGGATCCCGGCGCGGTCCCGGAACGAGGCCTGGAAGCAAATCCGGACCACGTTGAGATCGACCTCCTGGTGGTTCCGCAGGGATCCCGCTGGAAAACGGGGAGAAAACGGGGGAAAATGGGAAAAACGGGGGAAAAAATGGGGAAAACGGGGGGAAAATGGGGAAAATGGGGGAAAATGGGGGGGGGGAAGGGGAAAACGGGGGAAAAATGGGGAAAACGGGGGGAAAAATGGGGAAAATGGGGGGAAAATGGGAAAAATGGGAGAAAATGGGGGAAAAAATGGGGAAAATGGGGAAAAAATGGGGAAAATGGGGGGAAACGGGGGTGGAAATGGGAAAAACGGGGGAAAAATGGGGAAAACGGGGGGAAAAAATGGGAAAAATGGGGGGGAAATGGGAAAAATGGGAGAAAATGGGGGAAAAAATGGGGAAAATGGGGAAAAAATGGGGAAAATGGGGAAAAAATGGGAAAACGGGAAAAAAATGGGGGAGGGAAATGGGGAAAATGGGGAAAAAATGGGAAAAACGGGGGGGGAATGGGGAAAACGGGAAAAAAATGGGGGGAATGGGGAAAAATGGGGAAAAATGGGGGAAAATGGGGGAAAATGGGGGAAAATGGGGGGAAATGGGGGGAAAATGGGGGGAAAATGGGGGGAAAATGGGGGGAAACGGGGAAAAATGGGAAAAACGGGAAAATAATGGGGAGGGAAAAATGGGGAAAATGGGGAAAAATGAGGGAAAAATGGGGGAAAATGGGGGGGTCAGGGGAGCAGAGACACCCCCAAAAAAGTGGGGAAATGGGGGAAAAATGGGGGGAAATGGAGAAAAACTGGGAAAAAAGGGGAAAAACCAGGAAAAAAATGGGGGAAAAAACAAGGAAAAATGCAGGGAAAAATGGGAGGAAAAAACCCAAGAGAAAACAGAACAAAACCAAGAGAAAAGAAGAAAAAAAACAGGAAAAACCAGGAGAAATCAGGGGAAAAATGAGAGAAAATACAGGGAAAAAAGGAGGGAAAAAAACAGGGGAAAAACTTTAAAAGTTGGGGGGAAAAGGGGGAAAAAGGGGGGGAAAAAAGGGAAGATAAAAGGGGGGGGAAGGGGAAAAGAGGAAAAAAAAGCGGGGAAAAAGGAAAAAGGAAAAAGAAAAAGTGAAAAAAAGAGGGGAAAGGGGGGAAAAAAGGGGGGGGAAGGGGGAAAAAAGGAAAAAAAAAACCCTTAAAAATGGGGGGGGAAAAAGGGGGGAAGGAAGGGGAAAAAAGGGGGAAAAAAAACCCTTAAAAAATGGAGGGAAAAAAAAAACCAGGAAAAAGAAGGGGAAAACCAGGAAAGAAACAAGAAAAAAACCAACAACCAAAGGGGAAAAAATGGGAAAAATGGAGAAAAAACCAGGAAAAATCAGGAAAAAACCAGGAAAAAAAACCTGGAAAAAATCAGGAAAAACAGGAAAAAACCAGGAAAAAAACCAGGAAAAATCAGGGGGGAAAGCAGGAAAAAAACAGGAAAAAACAGGAAAAATCAGGGGAAAAACAGGAAAAAAAACAGGAAAAATCAGGAAAAAACCAGGAAAAAATCAGGAAAAAAAACCAGGAAAAAAAACCCAGGAAAAATCAGGAAAAAACCAGGAAAAAACCAGGAAAAATCAGGAAAAAAACAGGGAAAAATCAGGAAAAATACGGGGGAAAAAATCAGGGGAAAAAAACAGGAAAAAACCAGGAAAAAAACCAGGAAAGATCAGGAAAAAGATCAGGAAAAATCAGGAAAAAACAGGAAAAAAAACAGGAAAAAATCAGGAAAAAAACAGGAAAAAAAACCAGGGAAAAAACCCAGGAAAAATCAGGGGGGAAAGCAGGAAAAAAACAGGAAAAAACAGGAAAAATCAGGGGAAAAACAGGAAAAAAAACAGGAAAAATCAGGAAAAAACCCCAGGAAAAATCAGGAAAAAAACAGGAAAAAAACAGGAAAAATCAGGAAAAAAAAAACAGGGAAAAATCAGGAAAAATACGGGAAAAAAATCAGGAAAAAACCAGGAAAAAAACCAGGAAAGATCAGGAAAAATACCAGGAAAAAAAACAGGAAAAAAAACAGGAAA
This sequence comes from Corvus hawaiiensis, assembly GCF_020740725.1. Classification (NCBI taxonomy): domain Eukaryota; kingdom Metazoa; phylum Chordata; class Aves; order Passeriformes; family Corvidae; genus Corvus; species Corvus hawaiiensis. The sequence continues at coordinate 36,424 of NW_025963331.1, read as the reverse complement.
AATCAGGAAAAAATCAGGAAAAAACCAGGAAAAAATCAGGGAAAAATCAGGAAAAAAACAGGAAAAAAACATGAAAAATCAGGAAAAAACAGGGGAAAAACAGGGAAAAAACAGGGAAAAAAACAGGAAAAAGCCAGGAAAAAACCAGGAAAAATCAGGAAAAAAACAGGGAAAAATCAGGAAAAAAACAGGAAAAAAATCAGGAAAAAACCAGGAAAAACCCAGGAAAGATCAGGAAAAAATCAGGAAAAATTAGGAAAAAACAGGAAAAAAAAACAGGAAAAAACAGGAAAAAATCAGGAAAAAAAACAGGAAAAAAAAACAGGGAAAAAACCAGGAAAAAAACAGGACAAAAACAGGAAAAACCAGGAAAAAACCAGGAAAAATCAGGAAAATCAGGAAAAAACGGAACAAAGAGGGAAATCCCGGAAATCCAGGGAAAAGGAGCCAATCCTCACCTTTGAAGGGGTCGATCCCGAGCTGCAGCTTCTTCTCGATGGCGGCCTCGATCTCCTTCTTCTTCACACACTGAATGCCCAGGTTGCTGAAACTGCCGGGAATCCCAAAATTCCCAATTTTTCCTGCTGGTTCCCAAACTCCCCTGCCCGAGAACGCCAAAAAAACGCCCCGAAAACCACCCAGGAGATCAAAAAAACACCAAAAAAAAACGCCTAAAAGCCCCTGAAAAGGTTAAAAAACCACCAAAAAGCCCCCAAAAGCACCCGAAAAAGCCAAAAAAAGCCAAAAAAATCAAAAAAACCACCTCAAACCCACCCAAAAACCGCCAAAAAGGTTAAAAAACCCAAAAAAACCACCCGAAAGCCACCAAAAGGATCGCAAAACACCCAAAAAAGCCAAAACCCCACCCAAAATATTAAAAAACCCACCAAAAACTGTCAAAAAAACACCAAAAAGGTTAAAAACCCCCCAAAAATACAAAACCACCAAAAAGATCAAAAAAACCCCGAAAAACCCCCGGAAAAAATGCCAAAAATGTTAAAAAAACCCAAAAAACCCACCAGAAAGATTAAAAATCCCCCCAAACCATAAAAAATCTGCAAAAAGGTTCAAAAAACCCCAAAAAAGTCAAAAAACCCCAAAAAGATCCAAAAAAACCCCAAACCACCAAAAAAGCCACAAAAAAGATTAAAAAACCCCCATAAAATGCCCCAGAAACCACGAAAAAGATCAAAAAGCCACCACGAAACGCCCTGAAAAGATCAAAACCCACCAAAAATATTTGAAAACCACCAGAAAGAGCAAAAAACAACAAGAAACCATCAAAAAACCACCCAAAAATGCTGAAAATATCAAAAAATCACCTAAAAGACTAAAAAAAACCCCATAAAATGCCCCAAAAATCACCAAAAACGTTAAAAAATACCAAAAAAAGTCAAAAAACCCCCAAAAAATAAAAAACCCACCAAAAAACGGCCCAAAAAAATCAAAAAAAGGCCCGAAAATGCCACAAGCGGCTCAGAAAACGCCTCAAAAAATGGGATGAATCCCGGGAATTCCCGAAATTCCAACTTTGGGAAATTCCCGGGGTTTTTCCTCTTTTTGGGAGGGGTTTGGGGCCTGAGGAGCCCCAAAAACGCCGCGAAAACGCCTCCAAAATGCCCCCAAAAATGCAGGGAAATGGGAAAAAAGGTGGGAAAATTCCCCGGAATTCCACCGGGACCGGATCCAAGGGATATTCCCAGATTTTTCCTGAGTTCGGGATTGGTCTGGAGCTCGAGGAGCCGCCGGTACAGCCCCAAAAACGCCCCCAAGCCCCCCAAAAAAGCCTCAAAAACGCCACGAAAAAGACCCAAAACCAGGAAAATTCCTGGAAAATTCCCAGAAAATTCCCTGGAATTCCACCAGGACCCGATCCAAGGGATATTCCCAGATTTTTCCCCAGCTTGGGATTGGTCTGGAGCTCGTGGAGCCACCGGTACAGCCCCAAAACCGCCCCAAAACCCCCAAAAAAGCCTCAAAAACGCCACGAAAAAGACCCCAAAACGGGAAAATTCCTGGAAAATTCCCCGGAATTCCACCGGGACCGGATCTAAGGGATATTCCCAGATCTTTCCTGAGTTCGGGATTGGTCTGGAGCTCGAGGAGCCCCCGGTACAGCCCCAAAAACGCCCCAAAACCCCCAAAACCACCCCAAAAACCCCCCAAAAAACCGGGAAAATTCCCAGGAAGCGGCGCAGAATTCCCGTTTTTTTGGCTTTTCCCGAGGTTTTTCCGGCTCCCACCTGTGCCGGGGGTTGGCGTGGGGCTTGAGCAGCACCCGGCAGAGCCCCAAAAACGCCTCAAAACCCCCAAAAAAAGCCTCAAAAACGCCGTGAAAAAGACGCAAAAATGGGAAAATTCTTGGAAAATTCCCCAAAATTCCACCAGGACGGGATCCAAGGGATATTCCCAGATTTTTCCTGAGTTCGGGATTGGTCTGGAGCTCGAGGAGCCCCCGGTACAGCCCCAAAAACGCCCCCAAGCCCCCCAAAAAAGCCTCAAAAACGCCACGAAAAAGACCCAAAACCAGGAAAATTCCTGGAAAATTCCCAGAAAATTCCCTGGAATTCCACCAGGACCCGATCCAAGGGATATTCCCAGATTTTTCCCCAGCTTGGGATTGGTCTGGAGCTCGTGGAGCCACCGGTACAGCCCCAAAAACGCCCCAAAACCCCCAAAAAAGCCTCAAAAACGCCACGAAAAAGACCCAAAAACGGGAAAATTCCTGGAAAATTCCCCGGAATTCCACCGGGACCGGATCTAAGGGATATTCCCAGATCTTTCCTGAGTTCGGGATTGGTCTGGAGCTCGAGGAGCCGCCGGTACAGCCCCAAAAACGCCCCAAAACCCCCAAAACCACCCCCAAAACCCCCCAAAAAACCGGGAAAATTCCCAGGAAGCGGCACAGAATTCCCGTTTTTTTTGGCTTTTCCCGAGGTTTTGCCGGCTCCCACCTGTGCCGGGGGTTGGCGTGGGGCTTGAGCAGCACCCAGCAGAGCCCCAAAAACGCCTCAAAACCCCCCAAAAACCTCAAAAACGCCGTGAAAAAGACACAAAAACCGGGAAAATCCCTGGAAAATTCCCGGAATTCCACCGGGACGGGATCCAAGGGATATTCCCAGATTTTACCTGAGTTCAGGATTGGTCTGGAGCTCGAGGAGCCCCCGGTACAGCCCCAAAAACGCCTCAAAACCCCCAAAAAAGCCTCAAAAACGCCGTGAAAAAGACCCAAAACCAGGAAAATTCCCCGAAAATTCTTGGAAAATTCCCCAGAATTCCACCAGGACGGGATCCAAGGGATATTCCCAGATTTTTCCTGAGTTCGGGATTGGTCTGGAGCTCGAGGAGCCCCCGGTACAGCCCCAAAAACGCCTCAAAACCCCCAAAAAAGCCTCAAAAACACCATGAAAAAGACCCAAAACCGGGAAAATTCCCGGAAAATTCCCAGAAAATTCCCCGGAATTCCACCAGGACCCGATCCAAGGGATATTCCCAGATTTTTCCCCAGCTTGGGATTGGTCTGGAGCTCGTGGAGCCACCGGTACAGCCCCAAAACCGCCCCAAAACCCCCAAAAAAGCCTCAAAAACGCCACGAAAAAGACCCCAAAACGGGAAAATTCCTGGAAAATTCCCCGGAATTCCACCGGGACCGGATCTAAGGGATATTCCCAGATCTTTCCTGAGTTCGGGATTGGTCTGGAGCTCGAGGAGCCGCCGGTACAGCCCCAAAAACGCCCCAAAACCCCCAAAACCACCCCAAAACCCCCCAAAAAACCGGGAAAATTCCCAGGAAGCGGCGCAGAATTCCCGTTTTTTTGGCTTTTCCCGAGGTTTTGCCGGCTCCCACCTGTGCCGGGGGTTGGCGTGGGGCTTGAGCAGCACCCGGCAGAGCCCCAAAAAGGCCTCAAAACCCCCCAAAAACCTCAAAAACGCCGTGAAAAAGACACAAAAACCGGGAAAATCCCTGGAAAATTCCCCGGAATTCCACCGGGACGGGATCCAAGGGATATTCCCAGATTTTACCTGAGTTCAGGATTGGTCTGGAGCTCGAGGAGCCACCGGTACAGCCCCAAAAACGCCTCAAAACCCCCAAAAAAGCCTCAAAAACACCGTGAAAAAGACCCAAAACCGGGAAAATTCCCGGAAAATTCCCAGAAAATTCCCTGGAATTCCACCGGGATGGGTTCCAAGGGATATTCCCAGATTTTTCCTGAGTTCGGGATTGGTCTGGAGCTCGAGGAGCCCCCGGTACAGCCCCAAAAACGCCTCAAAACCCCCAAAAAAGCCTCAAAAACGCCACGAAAAAGACCCAAAAACAGGAAAATTCCTAGAAAATTCCTGGAAAATTCCCCGGAATTCCCCCAGGACCGGATCCAACGGATCCTCCCTCGGCACCGGCAATGCCACCGCGCCTGGCACAGCTCTGGGACCGGAGCAGCACCGAAAACACCCCAAAACCACCCCAAAACCCCCCAAAAAACCGGGAAAATTCCCAGGAAGCGGCGCAGAATTCCCGTTTTTTTGGCTTTTCCCGAGGTTTTGCCGGCTCCCACCTGTGCCGGGGGTTGGCGTGGGGCTTGAGCAGCACCCGGCAGAGCCCCAAAAACGCCTCAAAACCCCCAAAAAAAGCCTCAAAAACGCCGTGAAAAAGACGCAAAAATGGGAAAATTCTTGGAAAATTCCCCAAAATTCCACCAGGACGGGATCCAAGGGATATTCCCAGATTTTTCCTGAGTTCGGGATTGGTCTGGAGCTCGAGGAGCCCCCGGTACAGCCCCAAAAACGCCCCCAAGCCCCCCAAAAAAGCCTCAAAAACGCCACGAAAAAGACCCAAAACCAGGAAAATTCCTGGAAAATTCCCAGAAAATTCCCTGGAATTCCACCAGGACCCGATCCAAGGGATATTCCCAGATTTTTCCCCAGCTTGGGATTGGTCTGGAGCTCGTGGAGCCACCGGTACAGCCCCAAAAACGCCTCAAAACCCCCAAAAAAGCCTCAAAAACGCCACGAAAAAGACCCAAAAACGGGAAAATTCCTGGAAAATTCCCCGGAATTCCACCAGGACCCGATCTAAGGGATATTCCCAGATCTTTCCTGAGTTCGGGATTGGTCTGGAGCTCGAGGAGCCGCCGGTACAGCCCCAAAAACGCCCCAAAACCCCCAAAACCACCCCCAAAACCCCCCAAAAAACCGGGAAAATTCCCAGGAAGCGGCGCAGAATTCCCGTTTTTTTGGCTTTTCCCGAGGTTTTGCCGGCTCCCACCTGTGCCGGGGGTTGGCGTGGGGCTTGAGCAGCACCCGGCAGAGCCCCTGGGCGCAGTCCTTGCCCACGAGGCCGTGGGGATGCACCCGGTGGGGCCAATCCTTCCACACCAGGCACGCCGTGACCGCCACCTCCGGGATGCCCTGGCAGTTCAGGAGCTGCGGGAAAAGCGGGAGAAATCCCGGGAAATCGGGGCGGGAATGGTGGGAAAAGGGTGGGGAGGAGGGGGGGGGGGGTGGGGGAAAAGGGGGGAAAAAGGGGAAAAAGGGGATTTGGGAAGGGGGAGGAGGGTGGAGAGGGAGGTGGGGATGGGGAGGAGGGTGGGATGAGGGGGAAGAGGATGGAAATCGTGGAAAAAAGAAGGGAAATCGTGGAAAAGAGGATGGGAAATGAGGAGAAGAGGATGGAAATCGTGGAAAAAAGAAGGGAAATCGTGGAAAAGAGGATGGGAAATGAGGAGAAGAGGATGGAAATCGTGGAAAAGGGATGGGAATCAGGGAAAAGGGATGGAAATCGGGGAAAAAAGAAGGGGAATCGTGGAAAAGAGGACGGAAATCGGGGAAAAGAGAATGGAAATTGTGGGAAAAAGAAGGGAAATCAGGGAAAAGAGGACGGAAATCATGGAAAAAAGAAGGGGAATCATGGAAAAGAGAATGAAAAATGAGGAAAAGAGGACGGAAATCATGGAAAAGGGATGGGAATCATGGAAAAGAGAAGGGAAATCATGGAAAAGAAGACGGAAATAGCGGAGAAGAGAACGGAAATCATGGAAAAGGGATGGAAATCATGGGAAAGGGATGGAAATCAGGAAAAAGGGATGGAAATCGTGGAAAAAAGCAGGGAAATCATGGAAAAGAGGACGGAAATTGTGGAGAAGAGGATGGAAATTGGGGAAAAGAGGATGGAAATCATGGAAAAGAGGACGAAAATCATGGAAAAGGGATGGGAATCGGGGCAAAAAGAAGGGAAATCATGGAAAAGAGGATGGAAATTGGGGAAAAGAGGATGGAAATCGGGGAAAAGAAGACGGAAATCATGGAAAAGGGATGGAAATGAGGAAAAAGGGATGGAAATCGTGGAAAAAAGAAGGGAAATCATGGAAAAAAGAAGGGAAATCATGGAAAAGAGGATGAAAAATGAGGAAAAGAGGACGGAAATTGTGGAAAAGGGATGGAAATCATGGAAAAGAGAAGGGAAATCATGGAAAAGAAGATGGAAATAGTGGAGAAGAGAATGGAAATCATGGAAAAGGGATGAAAATCAGGAAAAAGGGATGGAAATCGTGGAAAAAAGAAGGGAAATCATGGAAAAGAGGATGGAAATTGTGGAGAAGAGGATGGAAATCATGGAAAAGAGGATGGAAAATGAGGAGAAGAGGATGGAAATCGTGGAAAAGGGATGGGAATCAGGGAAAAGGGATGGAAATCGGGGAAAAAAGAAGGGGAATCATGGAAAAGAGAATGAAAAATGAGGAAAAGAGGACGGAAATCATGGAAAAGGGATGGGAATCATGGAAAAGAGAAGGGAAATCATGGAAAAGAAGACGGAAATAGCGGAGAAGAGGATGGAAATCATGGGAAAGGGATGGAAATCATGGGAAAGGGATGGAAATCAGGAAAAAGGGATGGAAATCGTGGAAAAAAGAAGGGAAATCATGGAAAAGAGGATGGAAATTGTGGAGAAGAGGATGGAAATTGGGGAAAAGAGGATGGAAATCATGGAAAAGAGGACGAAAATCATGGAAAAGGGATGGGAATCGGGGCAAAAAGAAGGGAAATCATGGAAAAGAGGATGGAAATTGGGGAAAAGAGGATGGAAATCGGGGAAAAGAAGACGGAAATCATGGAAAAGGGATGGAAATGAGGAAAAAGGGATGGAAATCGTGGAAAAAAGAAGGGAAATCATGGAAAAAAGAAGGGAAATCATGGAAAAGAGGATGAAAAATGAGGAAAAGAGGACGGAAATTGTGGAAAAGGGATGGAAATCATGGAAAAGAGAAGGGAAATCATGGAAAAGAAGATGGAAATAGTGGAGAAGAGAATGGAAATCATGGAAAAGGGATGGAAATCAGGAAAAAGGGATGGAAATCGTGGAAAAAAGAAGGGAAATCATGGAAAAGAGGATGGAAATTGTGGAGAACAGGATGGAAATCATGGAAAAGAGGATGGAAAATGAGGAGAAGAGGATGGAAATCGTGGAAAAGGGATGGGAATCAGGGAAAAGGGATGGAAATCGGGGAAAAAAGAAGGGGAATCATGGAAAAGAGAATGAAAAATGAGGAAAAGAGGACGGAAATCATGGAAAAGGGATGGGAATCATGGAAAAGAGAAGGGAAATCATGGAAAAGAAGACGGAAATAGCGGAGAAGAGGATGGAAATCATGGGAAAGGGATGGAAATCATGGGAAAGGGATGGAAATCAGGAAAAAGGGATGGAAATCGTGGAAAAAAGAAGGGAAATCATGGAAAACAGGATGGAAATCATGGAAAACAGGATGGAAATCGGGGAAAAGAGGATGGAAAATGAGGAAAAGAGGACGGAAATCGTGGAAAAGGGATGGGAATCGAGGAAAAGAAGATGGGAACCATGGAAAAGGGATGGGAATGAGGGGGGAAAAGAAGGGGAATTGTGGAAAAGAGAATGGAAATAATGGAAAAGAGGATGGAAATCGTGGAAAAGAGGATGGAAAATGAGAAAATGGACAGAAATCATGGAAAAGGGATGGAAATTGGGGAAAAGAGGATGGAAATCATGGAAAAGGGATGGAAATTGGGGAAAAGAGGATGGAAATCGTGGAAAAGGGATGGAAATGAGGGAAAAGGGATGGAAAATGAGGGGGAAAAGAAGGGAAATCATGGAAAAGAGGACGGAAATCGTGGCAAAGGGATGGGAATCGAGGAAAAGAGGATGGAAATTGTGGAAAAGGGATGGGAATCCCGAAATCCATCCCGAAACTGCCCAAAACTCCCTAAATCCACTCCCGAAATCCATCCCCAAACTGCCCGAAACTGCCCAAAACCGCCCAGATCCACCCCAAAACTCCCTAAATCCATCCCAAAACTCCCGAAATCCATCCCAAAACTCCCGAAATCCATCCCAAAACTCCCGAAATCCATCCCGAAACTGCCCGAATCTCCCAAAATCCATCCTGAAACTGCCCAAATCCATCCCAAAACTGCCTGAAACTCCCTAAATCCATCCTGAAACTCCCCAAACTCCCTAAATCCATCCCAAAACTGCCCGAAACTCCCTAAATCCATCCTGAAACTTCGTAAATCCACCCTGAAACTCCCGAAATCCATCCCAAAACTGCCCAAAACTCCCTAACTCCATCCTGAAACTGTCCGAAACTCCCGAAATCCATCCCGAATCTCCCGAAATCCATCCCAAAACTGCCTGAAACTCCCCGAATCCATCCCAAAACTCCCTAAATCCATCCTGAAACTCCCTAAATCCATCCCGAAACTGCCCAAATCCATCCCCAAACTCCCCAAATCCATCCCAAAACTGCCTGAAACTCCCTAAATCCATCCTGAAACTCCCTAAATCCACCCCAAAACTGCCCTAAACTCCCTAAATCCATCCCAAACCTCCCGAAATCCATCTCAAATCTCCCGAAATCCATCCCGAAACTCCCTAAATCCACCCCAAAACTGCCCTAAACTCCCTAAATCCATCCCAAACCTCCCGAAATCCATCTCGAATCTCCCGAAATCCATCCCGAAACTGCCCGAAACTCACCAAAATCCATCCCGAAACTGCCCGAATCTCCCAAAATCCATCCCAAAACTGCCCAAATCCATCCCAAAACTGCCTGAAACTCCCATAATCCATCCCGAATCTCCCGAAATCCATCCCAAACCTCCCGAAATCCATCCCAAAACTGCCTGAAACTCCCCAAACCCACCCCAAACCCGCCCAAGCCCAGCCCCAGCCCCCATCCCGCGCCATTCCCGCTTTCCCAGCGCCTTTTCCCGGCTCCCACCTCGATGCTGGGCAGGCTCTTGGCGGCCTCGGTGCTGTTTTCCCCCAGGATGCTCCCGGCGCATCCCAAAACTCCCCAATTTATCCCAAACCACCCCAAAACTGCCCAAACCACCCCAAAAACTGCCCGAAACTCCCGAAATCCATCCCGAATCTCCCTAAACCCATCCCAAAACTGCCTGAAACTCCCCAAAACCGCCCAGATCCACCCCAAAACTCCCTAAATCCACCCTGAAACTCCCGAAATCCATCCCAAAACTGCCCGAAACTCCCTAACTCCATCCTGAAACTGTCCGAAACTCCCTAAATCCATCCCGAATCTCCCGAAATCCATCCCAAAACTGCCTGAAACTCCCCGAATCCATCCCAAAACTCCCTAAATCCATCCCAAAACTGCCCAAATCCATCCCAAAACTCCCAAAATCCATCCCAAAACTGCCCGAATCTCCCGAAATCCATCCCAAAACTGCCCAAAACTCCCGAAATCCACCCCAAAACTCCCCAAATCCATCCTGAAACTCCCGAAATCCATCCCAAAACTCCCGAAATCCATCCCGAATCTTCCTAAATCCATCCCAAATCCACCCCAAGCCCCCCCCCGCCCAAGCCCCAGCCCCCATCCCGCGCCATTCCCGCTTTCCCAGCGCCTTTTCCCGGCTCCCACCTCGATGCTGGGCAGGCTCTTGGCGGCCTCGGTGCTGTTTTCCCCCAGGATGCTCCCGGCGCATCCCAAAACTCCCCAATTTATCCCAAACCACCCCAAAACTGCCCAAACCACCCCAAAAACTGCCCGAAACTCCCGAAATCCATCCCGAATCTCCCTAAACCCATCCCAAAACTGCCTGAAACTCCCCAAAACCGCCCAGATCCACCCTAAAACTCCCTAAATCCACCCTGAAACTCCCGAAATCCATCCCAAAACTGCCCGAAACTCCCTAACTCCATCCTGAAACTGTCCGAAACTCCCTAAATCCATCCCGAATCTCCCGAAATCCATCCCAAAACTGCCTGAAACTCCCCGAATCCATCCCAAAACTCCCTAAATCCATCCCCAAACTCCCCAAATCCATCCCAAAACTGCCTGAAACTCCCTAAATCCATCCTGAAACTCCCTAAATCCACCCCAAAACTGCCCTAAACTCCCTAAATCCATCCCAAACCTCCCGAAATCCATCTCGAATCTCCCGAAATCCATCCCGAAACTCCCTAAATCCACCCCAAAACTGCCCTAAACTCCCTAAATCCATCCCAAACCTCCCGAAATCCATCTCGAATCTCCCGAAATCCATCCCGAAACTGCCCGAAACTCACCAAATCCATCCCGAAACTGCCCGAATCTCCCAAAATCCATCCCAAAACTGCCCTAAACTCCCTAAATCCATCCCAAACCTCCCGAAATCCATCTCGAATCTCCCGAAATCCATCCCGAAACTGCCCGAAACTCACCAAAATCCATCCCGAAACTGCCCGAATCTCCCAAAATCCATCCCAAAACTGCCCAAATCCATCCCAAAACTGCCTGAAACTCCCATAATCCATCCCGAATCTCCCGAAATCCATCCCAAACCTCCCGAAATCCATCCCAAAACTGCCTGAAACTCCCCAAACCCACCCCAAACCCGCCCAAGCCCAGCCCCGGCCCCCATCCCGCGCCATTCCCGCTTTCCCAGCGCCTTTTCCCGGCTCCCACCTCGATGCTGGGCAGGCTCTTGGCGGCCTCGGTGCTGTTTTCCCCCAGGATGCTCCCGGCGCATCCCAAAACTCCCCAATTTATCCCAAACCACCCCAAAACTGCCCAAACCACCCCAAAAACTGCCCGAAACTCCCGAAATCCATCCCGAATCTCCCTAAACCCATCCCAAAACTGCCTGAAACTCCCCAAAACCGCCCAGATCCACCCCAAAACTCCCTAAATCCACCCTGAAACTCCCGAAATCCATCCCAAAACTGCCCGAAACTCCCTAACTCCATCCTGAAACTGTCCGAAACTCCCTAAATCCATCCCGAATCTCCCGAAATCCATCCCAAAACTGCCTGAAACTCCCCGAATCCATCCCAAAACTCCCTAAATCCATCCCCAAACTCCCCAAATCCATCCCAAAACTGCCTGAAACTCCCTAAATCCATCCTGAAACTCCCTAAATCCACCCCAAAACTGCCCTAAACTCCCTAAATCCATCCCAAACCTCCCGAAATCCATCTCGAATCTCCCGAAATCCATCCCGAAACTCCCTAAATCCACCCCAAAACTGCCCTAAACTCCCTAAATCCATCCCAAACCTCCCGAAATCCATCTCGAATCTCCCGAAATCCATCCCGAAACTGCCCGAAACTCACCAAATCCATCCCGAAACTGCCCGAATCTCCCAAAATCCATCCCAAAACTGCCCTAAACTCCCTAAATCCATCCCAAACCTCCCGAAATCCATCTCGAATCTCCCGAAATCCATCCCGAAACTGCCCGAAACTCACCAAAATCCATCCCGAAACTGCCCGAATCTCCCAAAATCCATCCCAAAACTGCCCAAATCCATCCCAAAACTGCCTGAAACTCCCATAATCCATCCCGAATCTCCCGAAATCCATCCCAAACCTCCCGAAATCCATCCCAAAACTGCCTGAAACTCCCCAAACCCACCCCAAACCCGCCCAAGCCCAGCCCCGGCCCCCATCCCGCGCCATTCCCGCTTTCCCAGCGCCTTTTCCCGGCTCCCACCTCGATGCTGGGCAGGCTCTTGGCGGCCTCGGTGCTGTTTTCCCCCAGGATGCTCCCGGCGCATCCCAAAACTCCCCAATTTATCCCAAACCACCCCAAAACTGCCCAAACCACCCCAAAAACTGCCCGAAACTCCCGAAATCCATCCCGAATCTCCCTAAACCCATCCCAAAACTGCCTGAAACTCCCCAAAACCGCCCAGATCCACCCCAAAACTCCCTAAATCCACCCTGAAACTCCCGAAATCCATCCCAAAACTGCCCGAAACTCCCTAACTCCATCCTGAAACTGTCCGAAACTCCCTAAATCCATCCCGAATCTCCCGAAATCCATCCCAAAACTGCCTGAAACTCCCCGAATCCATCCCAAAACTCCCTAAATCCATCCCAAAACTGCCCAAATCCATCCCAAAACTCCCAAAATCCATCCCAAAACTGCCCGAATCTCCCGAAATCCATCCCAAAACTGCCCAAAACTCCCGAAATCCACCCCAAAACTCCCCAAATCCATCCTGAAACTCCCGAAATCCATCCCAAAACTCCCGAAATCCATCCCGAATCTTCCTAAATCCATCCCAAATCCACCCCAAGCCCCCCCCCGCCCAAGCCCCAGCCCCCATCCCGCGCCATTCCCGCTTTCCCAGCGCCTTTTCCCGGCTCCCACCTCGATGCTGGGCAGGCTCTTGGCGGCCTCGGTGCTGTTTTCCCCCAGGATGCTCCCGGCGCATCCCAAAACTCCCCAATTTATCCCAAACCACCCCAAAACTGCCCAAACCACCCCAAAAACTGCCCGAAACTCCCGAAATCCATCCCAAATCTCCCTAAACCCATCCCAAAACTGCCTGAAACTCCCCAAAACCGCCCAGATCCACCCTAAAACTCCCTAAATCCACCCTGAAACTCCCGAAATCCATCCCAAAACTGCCCGAAACTCCCTAACTCCATCCTGAAACTGTCCGAAACTCCCTAAATCCATCCCGAATCTCCCGAAATCCATCCCAAAACTGCCTGAAACTCCCCGAATCCATCCCAAAACTCCCTAAATCCATCCCCAAACTCCCCAAATCCATCCCAAAACTGCCTGAAACTCCCTAAATCCATCCTGAAACTCCCTAAATCCACCCCAAAACTGCCCTAAACTCCCTAAATCCATCCCAAACCTCCCGAAATCCATCTCGAATCTCCCGAAATCCATCCCGAAACTCCCTAAATCCACCCCAAAACTGCCCTAAACTCCCTAAATCCATCCCAAACCTCCCGAAATCCATCTCGAATCTCCCGAAATCCATCCCGAAACTGCCCGAAACTCACCAAATCCATCCCGAAACTGCCCGAATCTCCCAAAATCCATCCCAAAACTGCCCTAAACTCCCTAAATCCATCCCAAACCTCCCGAAATCCATCTCGAATCTCCCGAAATCCATCCCGAAACTGCCCGAAACTCACCAAAATCCATCCCGAAACTGCCCGAATCTCCCAAAATCCATCCCAAAACTGCCCAAATCCATCCCAAAACTGCCTGAAACTCCCATAATCCATCCCGAATCTCCCGAAATCCATCCCAAACCTCCCGAAATCCATCCCAAAACTGCCTGAAACTCCCCAAACCCACCCCAAACCCGCCCAAGCCCAGCCCCGGCCCCCATCCCGCGCCATTCCCGCTTTCCCAGCGCCTTTTCCCGGCTCCCACCTCGATGCTGGGCAGGCTCTTGGCGGCCTCGGTGCTGTTTTCCCCCAGGATGCTCCCGGCGCATCCCAAAACTCCCCAATTTATCCCAAACCACCCCAAAACTGCCCAAACCACCCCAAAAACTGCCCGAAACTCCCGAAATCCATCCCGAATCTCCCTAAACCCATCCCAAAACTGCCTGAAACTCCCCAAAACCGCCCAGATCCACCCCAAAACTCCCTAAATCCACCCTGAAACTCCCGAAATCCATCCCAAAACTGCCCGAAACTCCCTAACTCCATCCTGAAACTGTCCGAAACTCCCTAAATCCATCCCGAATCTCCCGAAATCCATCCCAAAACTGCCTGAAACTCCCCGAATCCATCCCAAAACTCCCTAAATCCATCCCAAAACTGCCCAAATCCATCCCAAAACTCCCAAAATCCATCCCAAAACTGCCCGAATCTCCCGAAATCCATCCCAAAACTGCCCAAAACTCCCGAAATCCACCCCAAAACTCCCCAAATCCATCCTGAAACTCCCGAAATCCATCCCAAAACTCCCGAAATCCATCCCGAATCTTCCTAAATCCATCCCAAATCCACCCCAAGCCCCCCCCGCCCAAGCCCCAGCCCCCATCCCGCGCCATTCCCGCTTTCCCAGCGCCTTTTCCCGGCTCCCACCTCGATGCTGGGCAGGCTCTTGGCGGCCTCGGTGCTGTTTTCCCCCAGGATGCTCCCGGCGGATCCCAAAACTCCCCAATTTATCCCAAACCACCCCAAAACTGCCCAAACCACCCCAAAAACTGCCCGAAACTCCCGAAATCCATCCCGAATCTCCCTAAACCCATCCCAAAACTGCCTGAAACTCCCCAAAACCGCCCAGATCCACCCCAAAACTCCCTAAATCCACCCTGAAACTCCCGAAATCCATCCCAAAACTGCCCGAAACTCCCTAACTCCATCCTGAAACTGTCCGAAACTCCCTAAATCCATCCCGAATCTCCCGAAATCCATCCCAAAACTGCCTGAAACTCCCCGAATCCATCCCAAAACTCCCTAAATCCATCCCAAAACTGCCCAAATCCATCCCAAAACTCCCAAAATCCATCCCAAAACTGCCCGAATCTCCCGAAATCCATCCCAAAACTGCCCAAAACTCCCGAAATCCACCCCAAAACTCCCCAAATCCATCCTGAAACTCCCGAAATCCATCCCAAAACTCCCGAAATCCATCCCGAATCTTCCTAAATCCATCCCAAACCATCCCAACCCCCCCCCCAAGCCCAGCCCCAGCCCCCATCCCGCGCCATTCCCGCTTTCCCAGCGCCTTTTCCCGGCTCCCACCTCGATGCTGGGCAGGCTCTTGGCGGCCTCGGTGCTGTTTTCCCCCAGGATGCTCCCGGCGGATCTTCCCTCGCACTCGTAGCGGAACCTCATCCCGCGCTGCTTCGGCTGCTCCGTGATCACCAGGCGCGGCTTTTCCCTCTTTTCCAGCTTCTCCCGCTTTTCCAGCGCCGTTCCCGGCGTTTGGCACCACCGCGAGCCCGGCGACAGCGAGAGCTCCCGCAGGGTCTGAGCCAGGCGGGCGCTCCCGGATTCCCGGGAATCCGCCGAGCCCGAGGGGTCGGAGCCGCGCGGGATCAGCTTGGGAAGGGATTTGGGAATGCTGGGAGGCGGCTCGGGCTGGAAGCCGTCCTCCTTCATCACCTCTTCCAGGATTTCTGCCGGGAAAAGCGGGAATTTCGGTGGGGGGGGGGGGGGGGATCCCGGATTTAGGAAGGGGTTCTGAGGGTGTTCCGGGGGGAATCGGGGGTTTGGGAGGGAATTCTGGGGCTGGTCCAGGCCCGGATCCCGAATCTGGGGGTGAATTCCAGCCGAAATCCCAAATCTGGGAATGAATTCCAGCCCAGATCCTGAATCCGGGAGGGATTTAAAACCCAGATCCCAAATCTGGGGGTGAATTCCGGCTGAAATTCCGAATCTGGGGATGAATTCCAGCTGAAATCCCAAATCTGGGAATGAATTCCAGCCCAGATCCCAAACCTGGGATGGATTTAAAACCCAGATTCCAAATCTGGGAATGAATTCCAGCCGAAATTCCAAATCTGGGAACGAATTCCAGCCGAAATTCCGAATCTGGGAATGAATTCCAGCCCAGATCCCAAACCTGGGATGGATTTAAAACCCAGATCCCAAATCCGGGAATGAATTCCAGCCGAAATCCCAAATCCGGGAATGAATTCCAGCCGAAATCCCAAACCTGGGATGGATTCCCAGCCCAGATCCCAAATCTGGGAATGAATTCCAGCCGAAATTCCAAATGTGGGGACGAATTCCAGCCCAGATCCTGAATCTGGGAGGGATTTAAAACCCAGATCCCGAATCTAGGAGTGAATTCCAGCCGAAATCCCAAACCTGGGAGGGATTCCCAGCCCAGATCCCAAATCTGGGAACGAATTCCAGCCGAAATTCCAAATCTGGGGATGAATTCCAGCCCAGATCCCAAATCTGGGAGCGATTTTAAACCCGGATCCCAAATCTGGGAATGAATTCCAGCCGAAATTCCAAATCTGGGATGGATTCCAGCCGAAATCCCAAATCCAGGAGGGATTCCCAGCCCAGATCCCGAATCTGGGAATGAATTCCAGCTGAAATCCCAAATCCAGGAGGGATTTAAAAACCAGATCCCAAATCCGGGAATGAATTCCAGCCGAAATCCCAAACCTGGGATGGATTCCCAGCCCAGATCCTGAATCCGGGAGGGATTTAAAACCCAGATCCCGAATCTGGGAATGAATTCCAGCTGAAATCCCAAATCCGGGAAGGATTCCCATCCCAGATCCCAAATCCAGGAGGGATTTAAAACCCAGATCCCGAATCTGGGAATGAATTCCAGCTGAAATCCCAAATCCGGGAAGGATTCCCAT
This sequence comes from Corvus hawaiiensis, assembly GCF_020740725.1. Classification (NCBI taxonomy): domain Eukaryota; kingdom Metazoa; phylum Chordata; class Aves; order Passeriformes; family Corvidae; genus Corvus; species Corvus hawaiiensis. Next base: position 19,864 of record NW_025963331.1, on the reverse strand, counting down.
CCCAGATCCCAAATCCAGGAGGGATCCCCGTCCCCGATCCCAAATCCCAAATCCAGGAGGAATTCCCATCCCCGATCCCAAATCCCAAACTCAGGAGGGATCCCCGTCCCCGATCCCAAATCTGGGAGGGATTCCCATCCCAAATCCCAAATCCGAGAGGGATTCCCATCCCAAATCCCAAATCCAGGAGGGATCCCCGTCCCAGATCCCAAATCCCGGAGCGATCCCAGATCTCCCCGTCCCTCCCGCTCCATCCCCCGCCCCAATTCCCGCCTGGATCCGCTTTGGGATGAGGTCCCGGATTCCTGAATTCCCGAATTCCCGGATTCCCAAATTCCCGGACTCCCGGATTCCCAAATCCCCGGATTCCCAAACTCCCGAATTCCCGGATTCCCGAACTCCCAGACTCCCAAATTCCCGGATTCCCAAATTCCCAAATTCCCCGACTCCCGAATTCCTGAATTCCCGAATTCCCGGACTCCTGAGTTCCCAAATTCCCGGATTCCCGGATTCCCAGATTCCTGAACTCCCGAATTCCCGAATTCCCGGACTCCCAGACTCCCAAACTCCCGGATTCCCAGACTCCCGAGTTCCCGGATTCCCGGATTCCCCGAATCCTTCTCGCGGTTCCAGGATCCCGAACTTCCCGGGAAACGGCGAAAATTCCGAATCCCGCGGGTTCCACTCACCCAAATCATCTGGAAAAAGGGAAAAAACGGCGCCGTGAGGGGCTCGGGGCCACCGGGAACGGGAACGGGACAGCGGGAACGGGAACGGGACACCGGGAACGGGGGAGGGGACACCGAGAACGGGGGAGGGGACACCGGGAACGGGGGAGGGGACACCGAGAACGGGGGAGGGGACAGCGGGAACGGGAACGGGACACCGGGAACGGGACAGCGGGACCGGGGGAGGGGACAGCGGGATGGGGGAGGGGACACCGGGATGGGGGAGGGGACACCGGGACACAGGGAACGGGACAGCGGGAACGGGACACCGGGATGGGGGAGGGGCCACCGGGAACGGGAACGGGACACCGGGATGGGGGAGAGGGGACACCGGGAAGGGGAACGGGACAGCGGGACACCGGGAACGGGACACCGAGAACGAGACAGCAGGAACGGGAACGGGACAGCGGGATGGGGGAAGGGGGCACCGGGAACGGGACACCGAGAACGAGACACCGGGAACGGGACAGCGGGACACCGGGATGGGGGAGGGGACACCGGGGAGGGGACACCGGGAACGGGACAGCGGGACAGCGGGAAGGGGAACGGGACACCGGGATGCGGGAGGGGACACCGGGATGAGGGAGGGGACACCGGGATGAGGGAGGGGACACCGGGAACGGGAACGGGACACCGGGACAGCGGGAACGGGACACCGGGATGGGGGAGAGGGGACACCGGGAACGGGAACGGGACACCGGGAAGGGGAACGGGACAGTGGGACACCGGGAACGGGACAGCGGGACACCGGGAAGGGGAACGGGACACCGGGACCAGGAGGGGACACCGGGATGGGGGAGGGGACACCGGGACCGGGAACGGGACACCGGGATGGGGGAGAGGGGCACCGGGATAGGGGAGGGGACACCGGGAACGGGACAGCGGGAACGGGACACCGGGATGGGGGAGGGGACACCGGGGAGGGGACACCGGGAACGGGAACGGGACAGCGGGAACGGGGGAGGGGACACCGGGAACAGGAACGGGACACCGGGATGGGGGAGAGGGGACACCGGGAAGGGGAACGGGACACCGGGATGGGGGAGAGGGGCACCGGGAACGGGAACGGGACACCGGGATGGGGGAGAGGGGCACCGGGATAGGGGAGGGGACACCGGGAACGGGACAGCGGGAACGGGACACCGGGATGGGGGAGGGGACACCGGGGAGGGGACACCGGGAACGGGAACGGGACAGCGGGAACGGGGGAGGGGACACCGGGAACAGGAACGGGACAGCGGGAACGGGACACCGGGATGGGGGAGGGGCCACCGGGAACGGGACACCGGGACCAGGAGGGGGGACACTGGGAACGGGAGGGGACAGCGGGAACGGGAGGGGACACCGGGACAGCGGGATGGGGGACAGCGGGATGGGAGAGGGACAGCAGGACCGGGAGGGGACAGCGGGATGGGAGACGGATACCGGGACCGGGAGCGGACACCGGGCCCGGGACAGCGGGACTTTACCTGTCCCCGGTGCTCCGTGAGCCATCGCCAGCCCGGGGTCCTGCACGGCGGCTCCTGCCGGGACACGGCACCGGGAGCGCGGCATCAGCACCGGCATCGCCACCCCCGGAAGGAAATCGGGCCATTCCCAGCACCGGGACGGGACCGTGACACCCCCCGGGACCGCCCCAAGCGCCGGTGCCCTCCCGTTATCCCCCCGTTACCCCCCGTTATGCCCCCGTTACCCCCGGGGGGTCCCGGTTGTGCCACTGGGGGGGATCCCCGGTTCCGCTCCCCCCCCCGGGGCCGCGCTCACCGAGCGGCAGCGCCATGGCCCGGTGCCGGTTCCGGTGCGGGCCCCGGTGCGGGGCCCGGAGGTGCCGGTGCGGGTCCCGGTCCCGGTGCGGGGCCCGGAGGTGCCGGTGCGGGTCCCGGTGCTGGTTCCGGTGCGGGGCCCAGAGGTGCCGGTGCGGGTCCCGGTCCCGGTTCGGGGCCTGGAGGTGCCGGTGCCGCTCCCGGTGCGGGGCCTAGAGGTGTCGGTGCCGCTCCCGGTGCGGGTCACGGTTCGGGTCCCGGTGCCGCTCCCGGTTCCGCTCCCGGTGCGGGTCCCTGTGCCGGTCCCGGTTCCGCTCCCGGTGCGGGTCTCGGTGCCGCTCCCGGTACCGGTCCCGGTTCGGGGCCCGGTCCCGGAGGTGCCGGTGCCGCTCCCGCCGCCGCCCCCCGAGGCCGCGCCGCCGCCGGACCTGGAAATCCCCGCGCGGGCCGCGCCGCCATTGGCTGAGAGCGCCGTGACGTCACCGCCGGGGGCGCGGTCGGGGAAACCCCCACCGGGAGCGCACCGCGCCGCCATTGGCTGGGCGCGCCAGTGACGTCACTAAGGGAACACCCCCAAAAGCGCGCGCGGGAGGGGCGGGGCGCGCTGCTATTGGCTGAGCGCGGATGAGGGGGCGGAGCGGGGAACCCCCCCTCCCGCCGGGGGCGTGCCGCGCTGCTATTGGTAGGCGCTCTTGTGACATCACGAAAAGGGGCGTGGCTCAGCGCTTTCCCCGCCCCTCGCGGGGGTCACGTGGGCGCTGCCCCTCCCTCCCCCGGAAGTCTCGCGAGAGCGGCGCGAGAGGAGGCGCAGCAAAGATGGCGGCGCCGGGCACGGAGGCGGCGGCGGGGCCGGGACCGGGCCCGGGGCAGGTCCGGGAGGGAACGGCCGCGAGCGGGGCCCGGCGGGGCGGGAACGGGCACCGGGAGAGGGAATGGGGCGGGAATGGGGACGGAGAAAGTCACGGGGAGAGAGGGAAGAGCGGGCAGCGGGGCAGGGAATGGGGGACGGGAACCGGGAGCAGGGAGCGAAACCGGGGAGAGCGGTGAGGGAGCGGGAGCGGGAGCGGGAGCGGGAGCGGGGGGAAGGGACCGGTGTGGGGACGGGAACGGGGACAGAGGAGCGGGGCTGGGACTGGGATAAGGTCCTGGAGCGAGCGGGAACAGGGACAGAGAAGCGGGACCGGGACCGGGACAGAACCGGGACCGGGGGCAGGGAACGGGACCGGGAAAGGGACAGGGGACCGGGAAAGGGAACGGGACCGGGAGCGGGACAGGGATCAGGGTCAGAGACCGGGATTGGGACTGGAACCGGGGACGGGGGTGGGGGAAGGGAGCGGGAGCGGGGCAGGGACCGGGACCGGGACGGGGTCCGGGACCAAAGCCGGGGATGGGGACCGGCACCGGGACCGGGACAGAACCGGGAGCAGGGATCAGGGTCAGAGACCGGGATTGGGACTGGAACCGGGGACGGGGGTGGGGGAAGGGAGCGGGACCGGAATCGGGAACCGGGATCGGGACGGGGACCCCGAAAAGGGACTGGGATGGGGCCGGGGAGCGGGGAGGGAGCGGGAAGGGCCGGTGGCGGTGCCGGTACCGATGGGCAGTGCCGGTACCGGTGGTGGTGCTGACCAGAGCAGCTGGTGCCGGTGCTGCCGGGCGGTGCCGGTGCTGGTTCTGGTCCCGGTTCCGCTGCTGGTCCCGGTCCCGGTTCTGGTCCCGGTGCTGCTTCCCGTGCTGGTCCCAGTTCCGGTGCTGCCGGGTGGTCCCAGTGCTGGTCCAGTGCCGGTTCTGGTCCCGGTTCCGGTGCTGATGAGTGGTCCCAGTGCTGGTCCCGGTGCCGGGGCTGCTGGGCAGTCCCGGTTCTGGTCCCGGTGCTGCTTCCCGTGCTGGTCCCAGTTCCGGTGCTGACGGGTGGTCCCGGTGCTGGTCCCGGTGCCGGTGCTGGTCTGGTGCCGGTTCTGGTCCCGGTTCCGGTGCTGACGGGCAGTCCCGGTGCTGGTCCCAGTGCTGGTCCCGGTGCCGGTTCCGGTGCTGCCGGGTGGTCCTGGTGCTGGTCCCAGTGCTGGTTCCGGTGCTGCCGGGCGGTCCCGGTGCTGGTCCCGGTTCTGGTTCCGGTTCTGGTGCTGCCGGGTGGTCCCGGTGCCGGTTCTGGTTCCGGTTCCGGTGCTGCCGGGCAGTCCCGGTGCCGGTCCCGGTTCCGGTGCCGGTCCCGGTTCGGTTCCGGTGGTGACGGGCGGTGCCGCAGGTGACGAGCAACGGCAGCGCGGGCGGCGGCGAGGCGGAGGCGGAGGCGGAGGCGGCGCGGGCGCAGCAGCAGCAGCAGCAGCAGCCGGGGCCCAACGCGTGGCAGGTGATCAAAGGCGTCCTGCTCAGGTGAGCACCGAGCCAACGGGGCGGGAACGGGAATGGGAATGGGAGGGGAGCAGGAGAGGGATGGGATCGGGGTCGGGATGGGAGCAGGGTCGGGATGGGATCAGGATGGGAGTGGGAGCGGGATGGGATTGGGATTGGGATGGGAGCAGGGTTGGGATGGGATCAGGATGGGATCGGGGTTGGGATGGGATTGGGATGGGGATGGCAGCAGGGTCGGGATGGGATCAGGATGGGAGTGGGAGTAGGATGGGATCGGGGTCGGGATGGGATTGGGATTGGGATGGGAGCAGGGTCAGGATGGGATCAGGATCAGGATGGGATCAGGATGGGGTGGGAATGGCAGCAGGGTCGGGATGGGAGCGGGATGGGATCGGGGTCGGGATGGGATCGGGGTCAGGATGGGATCGGGTTCGGGATGGGATCAGGATCAGGATGGGATCAGGATGGGGTGGGAATGGCAGCAGGGTCGGGATGGGATCAGGATGGGATCGGGGTCGGGATGGGATCGGGGTCGGGATGGGATCGGGGTCGGGATGGGATCAGGATCAGGATGGGATCAGGATGGGGTGGGAATGGCAGCAGGGTCGGGATGGGATCAGGATGGGATCGGGGTCAGGATGGGATCAGGATCAGGATGGGATCAGGATGGGGTGGGAATGGCAGCAGGGTCGGGATGGGATCAGGATGGGATCGGGGTCGGGATGGGATCGGGGTCAGGATGGGATCGGGGTCGGGATGGGATCAGGATGGCAGCGGAGTTGGGATAGGAACGGGATCAGGATGGGATTGCAATGGGAGCGGGGTTGGGATGGGCTTGGGAGTGAGATAGGAGTGGGAATGGGATTAGGGTCAGGATGGGAGTGGGATCAGGATCGGGATGGGATTAGGAATGGGGTGGGAATGGGAGCAGGGTTGGGATGGGATCAGGATGGGAGTGGGAGCGGGATGGGATTGGGATGGGTTGGGATGGAATCAGGATGGGGTGGGAACAGGATCAGGGTCAGGATGGGATCAGGATGGGAGTGGGAGCGGGATGGGATTGGGATGAGGATGGGAGTAGGGTCAGGATGGGATTGGGATTGGGATGGGATTGGGGTCGGGATGGGATCAGGATGGCAGCGGAGTTGGGACAGGAATGGGATCAGGATGGGATTGCAATGGGATCAGGGTCAGGATGGGCTTGGGAGTGCGATAGGAGTAGGATTGGGATTGGGATCAGGGTCAGGATGGGAGCGGGATCAGGATGGGATTGGAATGGGATAGGAGTGGGAATGGGATCACGGTCAGGATGGGATTAGGAATGGGGTGGGAATGGGATGGGAATGGCAGCAGGGTCAGGATGGGATCAGGATGGGAGTGGGATTGGAATGGGATCAGGGTCGGGATGGGATCAGGATGGGAACAGGAGCGGGATGGGATTTGGATTGGGGTGGGAGCAGGGTCGGGATGGGATCAGGATGGGAGTGGGAGCGGGATGGGAACAGGACTGGGATAGGAGTGGGAATGGGATCAGGGTCAGGATGGGAGCGGGATGGGATCAAGGTCAGGATGGGGTTAGGAATGGGGTGGGAATGGCAGCAGGGTCAGGATGGGATCAGAATGGGAGCAGGAGTGGGATGGGATTGGGATGGGAGCAGGGTTGGGATGGGATCAGGGTCGGGATGGACTCCGGATCGGGACGGGGATCAGGATCGGGATGGAATCAGGGTCACGCTGGCAGCGGGATCACCTTGGGATCAGGATTGGGATCGGGATGGAATCAGGATCAGGACGGGGATCAGCATCACACTGGCAGTGGGATCACTTTGGGATCGGGATTGGGATGGGATCAGGGTCGGGATGGACTCCGGATCGGGACGGGGATCAGGATCGGGATGGAATCAGGGTCACGCTGGCAGCGGGATCACCTTGGGATCGGGATCGGGATCACCTCGGGATTGTCTGGGACCCCCAAACCCAGGGCTATCTCTGGCCCTGCCACCGGGATCGGGATCGGGATCGAGATCGGGATCGGGATCGGGATTGGGATCGGGCTCGGGCTCGGGATTGGGATCGGGATTGGGATCGGGATCGGGCTCGCCGCCCTTCCCGGGTTCCCGCGGGGTCAGGGCCCCTTCCCGGCATTCCCGGGATCCGAAGGTCGCGGGAAGGGCCCGGGGTGGGGCTGGGGGGGAGGGGAATCCTCGGGATGCGCTCCCGGAATGTGCCAAAAATCGGGAATTCTCTGCAGGGAGCGGGATTTGGGGGAAAAGGGGATTTTTTGGGAAGAGAGAATCACTGGGAAGAGGGATCCGTGGGAAAAGGGGATTTTTGGGAGTGGGATTTTGGGGAAAAAGGGGTTTTGGGAGCGGGATTTGGGGAAAAGGGGATTTTTGGGAGCTTGGATCTGTGGGAAAAGGGGATTTTTTGGGAAGAGAGAATTTTTGGGAAGGAGAATCCATGGGAAAAGGGGATTTTTGGGAGTGGGATTTGGGGAAAAAGGGGATTTTTTGGGAAGAAAGATCCGTAGCAACGGGGATTTTTCGGGAAGGAGGAGTTTGTGGGAAGAGAAAATGTCTGGGAAAAGGGGATTTTTGGGAGTGGGATTTGGGGGGAAAAGGGGATTTTTTGGGAAGAGAGAATCACTGGGAAGACGGATCCGTGGGAAAAGGGATTTTTTGGGAGCGGGATTTGGGGGGAAAGGGGATTTTTTGGGAAGAGAGAATTTTTGGGATGGAGGATCCATGGGAAAAGGGGATTTTTGGGAGTGGGATTTGGGGAAAAAGGGGATTTTTGGGAGCTTGGATCTGTGGGAAAAGGGGATTTTTTGGGAAGAGAGAATCACTGGGAAGAGGGATCCGTGGGAAAAGGGGATTTTGGGAGCGGGATTTGGGGGAAGAGGGAATTTTTCGGGAAGAGAGATCTGTAGGAACGGGGATTTTTCGGGAAGGAGGAGTTTTTGGAAAGGCCAAATCCCTGGAAAAAGGGGATTTTTGGCACGAGAGGAATCCCCAGGAGAAAACAATTCCCGGGAAGCGAAACCCGCGAGGGGAAAAAAAAATCCCAGAACCTCCCGGAAGCGGCGGGAAAACCCCGATTTTTTTGGGAAAGGGGAGAGCGGGGAGGGAGGGGGAGGGGAGACGATGCCGGCAGAATTCCCGAGGTTTTTTTTCCCGCAGGATTTTCATCATCTGGGCCATCTCCAGCTGGTTCCGGAGGGGGCCGGCGCCGCAGGAGCCCAACAGCCCCGGAGGGAGCCCCCGGAGCCCCAGCAGGAACCTCTTCCCCAAGGACACCCTGATGGTGCGGCCGGAAAAGCGGGAATACCGGAAAAGCGGGAATGCCGGCGGGAATGCTGGGCTGGGGTCCCAAATCCGGGGGGGGTTCCAGGCTCGGATCCCAAATCTGGGGGGGATTCCGGGCTCGGATGCCAGATTTGGAGGGAATTCCGGGCTCGGGTCCCAAATCCAGAGGAGATTCCAGGCTCGGATTCCAGATTTTTGGGGGATTCTGGGCTCGGATCCCAAATCCAGAGGAGATTCCAGGCTAAGAACCTGGATTTTTGGGGAATTCCAGGCTCAGATCCCAAACCTGGGGGGGATTCCGGGCTCGGATCCCAAATCCAGAGGGAATTTCAGGCTCAGATTCCAGATTTTTGGGGGATTCTGGGCTCGGATCCCAAATCCGGGAGGGATCCCGGGCTTGGATTCCAAATCTGGGGGAGGTTCCGGGCTCGAATTCCAGATTTTTGGGGGATTCCAGGCTCGGATCCCGGATTTGGGGGGAATTCTGGGCTCGGATCCCAAATCCAGAGGGAATTCCAGGCTCAGATTCCAGATTTTTGAGGGATTCTGGGCTCGGATCCCAAATCCAGGGGGGATTCTGGCCTTGGATTCCAAATCTGGGGGAGGTTCCGGGCTCGAATTCCAGATTTTTGGGGGATTCCGGGCTTGGATGCCAGATTTGGGGGGAATTCCGGGCTCGGATTCCAAATCCAGGGGGGATTCCGGGCTCGGATCCCAAATCCAGGGGGAATTCCAGGCTCGGCTTCCAGATTTTTGGGGGATTCTGGGCTCGGATCCCAAATCCAGGGGAGATTCCAGGCTAAGAACCTGGATTTGGAGGGAATTCCAGGCTCAGATCCCAAACCTGGGGGGGATTCCGGGCTCGGATCCCAAATCCAGAGGGAATTCCAGGCTCAGATTCCAGATTTTTGGAGTATTCTGGGCTCGGATCCCAAATCCGGGAGGGGTTCCAGGCTTGGATTCCAAATCTGGGGGAGGTTCCGGGCTCGAATTCCAGATTTTTGGGGGATTCCAGGCTCGGATCCCGGATTTGGGGGGAATTCTGGGCTCGGATTCCAAACCCAGGGGGAATTCTGGGCTCGGATCCCAAATCCAGAGGGAATTCCAGGCTCGGCTTCCAGATTTTTGAGGGATTCTGGGCTCGGATCCCAAATCCAGGGGGGATTCCGGGCTTGGATTCCAAATCTGGGGGAGGTTCCGGGCTCGAATTCCAGATTTTTGGGGGATTCCGGGCTTGGATGCCAGATTTGGGGGGAATTCTGGGCTCAGATCCCAAATCCGGGGGGGATTCCGGGCTCGGATTCCAGATTTTTGGGGTATTCTGGGCTCGGATCCCAGATCTGGGGGGAATTCTGGGCTCAGATCCCAAATCCGGGGGGGATTCCGGGCTTGGATGCCAGATCTGGGGGGAATTCTGGGCTCGGATCCCAAATCCGGGGGGGATTCCGGGCTTGGATCCCAGATTTGGGGGGAATTCCGGCCTCAGATCCCAAATCCGGGGGAGATTCCAGGCTTGGATTCCAGATCTGGGGCAATTCTGGGCTCAGCTCCCAAATCCGGGGGCAATTCCGGGCTCAGATCCCGGATTTGGGGGAGATTCCGGGCTCGCATTCCAGATCTGGGGGCGATTCTGGGGGACGTTCCCGAGGGATTTGGGGGAAATCCCGGGGGATTTGGGGTCAGAAATGGGGATTTGGGCTCAGGAGGACGAGGCCGTTCCGAGGCCGTTCTGGGGCCGTTCGGGGCCATTCCGGGGCTGTTCTCGAGGATTTTGGGGTTGGGAAAAGGGGATTTGGGGTGGGAATGGGGCTGATCCCGGCGGATTTGGGCTCAGGAGGACGAGGCCGTTCCGAGGCCGTTCTGGGACCGTTCCCGAGGATTTTGGGGTTGGGATTTGGGGGATTTGGGCTCAGGAGGACGAGGCCATTTGGGGCTGTTCTGGGGCCATTTTGGGGCCATTCCCGAGGGATTTGGGGGAGATCCTGAGGGATTTGGGGTCAGAAATGGGGATTTGGGCTCAGGAGGACGAGGCCGTTCCAGGACCGTTCCGAGGCCGTTCTGGGGCCGTTCCTGAGGATTTTGGGGTTGGGATTTGGGGGATTTGGGCTCAGGAGGACGAGGCCATTTGGGGCCGTTCTGGGGCCATTTTGGGGCCGTTCCCGAGGGATTTGGGGTTGGAAAAAGGGGATTTGGGGTCAGAAATGGGGATTTCGGCTCGGGAGGACATTCGGGTCCGTTCCGGGGCCGTTCCTGAGGATTTTGGGGATCCCGGTGGATTTGGGCTCAGGAGGACGAGGCCGTTCCCGAGGATTTTGGGGTTGGGATCCCGGCGGATTTGGGCTCAGGAGGACGAGGCCGTTCTGGGGCCATTTTGGGGCCGTTCCCGAGGGATTTGGGGTCAGAAATGGGGATTTGGGCTCAGGAGGACGAGGCCGTTCTGGGGCCATTTTGGGGCCGTTCCCGAGGGATTTGGGGTCAGAAATGGGGATTTGGGCTCAGGAGGACGAGGCCGTTCCGAGGCCGTTCTGGGACCGTTCCCGAGGATTTTGGGGTTGGGATTTGGGGGATTTGGGCTCAGGAGGACGAGACCATTTGGGGCCGTTCTGGGGCCATTTTGGGGCCGTTCCCGAGGATTTTGGGGTTGGGATCCCGGCGGATTTGGGCTCAGGAGGACGAGGCCGTTCTGGGGCTGTTCTGGGGCCATTTTGGGGCCGTTCCCGAGGGATTTGGGGTCAGAAATGGGGATTTGGGCTCAGGAGGACGAGGCCGTTCTGGGGCCATTTTGGGGCTGTTCTGGGGCCATTTTGGGGCCGTTCCCGAGGGATTTGGGGTCAGAAATGGGGATTTGGGCTCAGGAGGACGAGGCCGTTCTGGGGCCGTTTTGGGGCTGTTCTGGGGCCATTTTGGGGCCGTTCCCGAGGGATTTGGGGTCAGAAATGAGGATTTTGGGGCCGTGTTCCCGCAGGATCTCTACGTTTACGTCTCGGAGCACGAGCACTTCACGGATTTCAACGTCAGCTCTGCCCTGTTCTGGGAAAAGCGGGATCTGGTCTACGGGGACTGGAGCAGCGGCGAGAATTCCGACGGCTGCTACGAGCACTTCGGAGAGCTCGACGTGTCCCAGGTGGGGAAGCGGGAATGGTGGGGGGGAGGTCGGGAAATGGGGAATTGGGGTCAGAAATGGGGATTTGGGGTCAGAAATGGGGGTTTGGGGTCAGAAATGGGGAATTGGGGTCAGAAATGGGGATTTGGGGTCGGGAAATGGGGATTTGGGGTCGGGAAATGGGGAATTTGGGTCAGAAATTGGGATTTGGGGTCAGGAAATGGGGATTTGGGGTCGGGAAATGGGGATTTGGGGTTGGGAAATGGGGATTTGGGGTTGGGAAATGGGATTTGGGGTTGGGAAATGGGGATTTGGGGTCGGGAAATGGGGAATTGGGGTCAGAAATGGGGATTTGGGTTGGGGAAAGGGGGGTTTGGGGACGGGAAATGGGGATTTGGGGTCAGGAAAAGGGGGTTTGGGGTCAGAAATGGGGATTTGGGGTCAGAAATGGGGATTTGGGGTCGGGAAAAGGGGGTTTGGGGTTGGGAAATGGGGATTTGGGGTGGGGAAAGGGGGGTTTGGGGTTGGGAAATGGGGGTTTGGGGTCGGGAAATGGGGAATTGGGGTCGGGAAATGGGGAATTGGGGTCGGGAAATGGGGAATTGGGGTCGGGAAATGGGGAATTGGGGTCAGAAATGGGGATTTGGGTTGGGGAAAGGGGGGTTTGGGGACAGGAAATGGGGATTTGGGGTCAGGAAAAGGGGGTTTGGGGTCAGAAATGGGGATTTGGGGTCAGAAATGGGGATTTGGGGTCGGGAAAAAGGGGGTTTGGGGTTGGGAAATGGGGATTTGGGGTGGGGAAAGGGGGTTTGGGGTTGGGAAATGGGGATTTGGGGTCGGGAAATGGGGATTTGGGGTTGGGAAATGGGATTTGGGGTTGGGAATGGGGATTTGGGGTCGGGAAATGGGGAATTGGGGTCAGAAATGGGGATTTGGGTTGGGGAAAGGGGGGTTTGGGGACGGGAAATGGGGATTTGGGGTCAGGAAAAGGGGGTTTGGGGTCAGAAATGGGGATTTGGGGTCAGAAATGGGGATTTGGGGTCGGGAAAAGGGGGTTTGGGGTTGGGAAATGGGGATTTGGGGTGGGGGAAAGGGGGGTTTGGGGTTGGGAAATGGGGGTTTGGGGTCGGGAAAATGGGGAATTGGGGGTTGGGAAATGGGGAATTGGGGTCGGGAAATGGGGAATTGGGGTCGGGAAATTGGGGTCAGGAAATGGGGGGTTGGGGTCGGGAAATGGGGAATTGGGGTCAGAAATGGGGATTTGGGGTGGGGAAATGGGGAATTGGGGTGGGGGAAAGGGGGGGTTTGGGGTGGAGAAATGGAGATTTGGGGTCAGAAATGGGGGATTGGGGTCAGAAATGGGGGATTTGGGGCCGGGAAATGGGGGTTTGGGGTCGGGAATGGGGGTTTGGGGTGGGGGAAAAGGGGATTTGGGGTCAGAAATGGGGATTTGGGTTGGGGAAAAGGGGATTTGGGGTGAGGAAAAGGGGATTTGGGGTTGGAAATGGGGATTTGGGGTCAGAAATGGGGGTTTGGGGTCGGGAAATGGGGGTTTGGGGTTGGGAATGAGGCTGGTCCCGAGGGATTTGGGGGATCTGGAGGGATTTCGGGTGGGGAAAAGGGGATTTGGGGTCAGAAAAGGGGATTTGGGGTGGGGAAAAGGGGGTTTGGGGGTGGGGAAATGGGGAATTGGGGTCAGAAATGGGGATTTGAGGTCAGGAAAAGGGGGTTTGGGGTGGAAATGGGGCTGATCCCGAGGGATTTGGGACTGGGAAAAGGGGTTTGGGGATTTGGGGTCAGGAAATGGGGATTTGGGGTGGGGAAAAGGGGATTTGGGGTGGGGAAATGGGATTTGGGATCGGGAAAAGGGGATTTGGGGTGGGGAAATGGGGATTTGGGGTCAGAAATGGGATTTGGGGTGAGGAAAAGGGGGTTTGGGTTGGGGGAAATGGGGTTTGGGTGGAAATGGGCTGATCCCGAGGGATTTGGGACTGGGAAAAGGGGGTTTGGGGTCAGAAATGGGGATTTGGGGTGGGGAAATGGGGGTTTGGGGTGGGAATGGGGATTTGGGTTGGGAATGGGGCTGGTCCCGAGGGATTTGGGGGATCTGGAGGGATTTGGGGTTGGGAAAAGGGGATTCGGGGTCCAATCCCGAGGGATTTGGGGCCGGGGGAGGGGAGCGGCGATTCCAGGTGGGAACGGGGATCCCTAAATCCCGGCCCTCCCTCGGCCCCGATCCGGCCCCTGGAATTCCCGCCTGGAATTTCCCAAATTTGGGGTCGCTCTTTTCCCAACCTTTCCTGGAGTTTTCTTGGCCGTTTTCCCAAACTTTCCCAGGGTTTTTCCAACCTTTCCTGGGGTTTTCCAGCCCTTTTCCCAGCCTTTTCCCAGCCTTTCCCGGGGTTTTTCCCAAACCTTTTCCCAACCTTTCCTGACCCTTTTCCCAACTTTTCCTGGGTTTTTCCCAACCTTTCCCAGCCTTTCCCAGGGTTTTTCCTGGCCCTTTTCCCAACCTTTCCTGGGTCCTTTTCCCAACTTTTCCTGGGGTTTTCCAACCTTTCCGGGGTTTTTCCTGGCCCTTTTCCCAACCTTCCTGGGTCCTTTTCCCAACCTTTTCCCGGGGTTTTCCCAACCTTTTCCCGGGGTTTTTCCCAACTTTTCTGGGGTTTTTCCCAACCTTTTCCCAGCCCTTTTCCCAACTTTTTCCCAACCTTTCCGGGGTTCTTCCCAACCTTTTCCCGAGGCTTTTCCCAACCTTTTCCCGAGGCTTTTCCCAACCTTTTCCCGAGGCTTTTCCCACCTTTCCCGTGGTTTTTCCTGGCCCTTTTCCCAACCTTTCCCAGGGTTTTTCCCAACTTTTTCCCGACCTTTCCTGGGTCCTTTTCCCAACCTTTCCTGGCCCTTTTCCCAACTTTTCCCGGGGTTTTTCCCAACCTTTCCGGGGTTTTCTGGCCCTTTTCCCAACCTTTTCCCAACCTTTTCCGGGCCCTTTCCCAGAGCGTGCAGCGGAACGGCTCCATCTACGTCCACGTTTACTTCACCAAGAGCGGCTTCCACCCCGACCCGCGGCAGAAGAGCCTCTACCGGCGCCTGGCCACCGTGCACACCCTCCCCCGCAGTACGGAATTCCCGGGAATTCCCCGATTTTCCAGCCCCAAATCCCTCGGGAACGGCCCCGTTCCCCGCCTGGCCACCGTGCACACCTCCCGCAGTACGGAATTCCCGGGAATTCCCGATTTTCCAGCCCCAAATCCCTCGGGAACGGCCCCGTTCCCGCCTGGCCACCGTGCACACCTCCCGCAGGACGGAATTCCCCCTGGAATTCCTGGGAATTCCCGATTTTCCAGCCCCAAATCCAGTGGGATCAGCCCCGAAATCCCCATTCCCTCCTGGAATTCCCGATTTTCCAGCCCCAAATCCCTGAGGAATGGCCCCCATTCCCCCCTGGAATTCCCGATTTCCAACTCCAAATCCCTCGGGAACGGCCCCGTTCCCGCCTGGCCACCGTGCACACCTCCCGCAGGACGGAATTCCGGGAATTCCCGATTTTCCAACCCCAATCCCTCGGGAACGGCCCCGTTCCCGCCTGGCCACCGTGCACACCTCCCGCAGTACGGAATTCCCGGGAATTCCCTGGAATTCCTGCTTTTCCAGCCCCAAATCCAGTGGGATCAGCCCCAAAATCCCCATTCCTGCTGGGAATTCCCGCTTTTCCAGCCCCAAATCCCTCAGGAATGGCACCATTCCTGCCTGGAATTCCCGATTTTCCAGCCCCAAATCCAGTGGGATCAGCCCCAAAATCCCCATTCTTCCCTGGAATTCCCGATTTTCCAGCCCCAAATCCCTCGGGAAAGGCCCCCGTTCCCGCCTGGCCACCGTGCACACCTCCCGCAGTACGGAATTCCCGGGAATTCCCGATTTTCCAGCCCCAAATCCCTCGGGAAAGGCCCCATTTCCACCTGGCCACCGTGCACACCTCCCGCAGTACGGAATTCCCGGGAATTCCCGATTTTCCAACCCCAAATCCCTCGGGAAAGGCCCCGTTCCCCGCCTGGCCACCGTGCACACCTCCCGCAGGACGGAATTCCCGGGAATTCCCGATTTTCCAACCCCAAATCCCTCGGGAACGGCCCCGTTCCCGCCTGGCCACCGTGCACACCTCCCGCAGGACGGAATTCCCGGAATTCCCGATTTTCCAGCCCCAAATCCCTCGGGAAAGGCCCCGTTCCACCTGGCCACCGTGCACACCTCCCGCAGTACGGAATTCCCGGGAATTCCCGATTTTCCAGCCCCAAATCCCTCGGGAAAGGGCCCCGTTCCCCACCTGGCCACCGTGCACACCTCCCGCAGGACGGAATTCCCGGGAATTCCCGATTTTCCAGCCCCAAATCCCCTCGGGAAAGGCCCCGTTCCCACCTGGCCACCGTGCACACCTCCCGCAGGACGGAATTCCCCGGGAATTCCCGATTTTCCAGCCCCAAATCCCTCGGGAAAGGCCCCGTTCCCGCCTGGCCACCGTGCACACCTCCCGCAGGACCGGAATTCCCGGGAATTCCCGATTTTCCAGCCCCAAATCCCTCGGGAACGGCCCCCGTTCCCCGCCTGGCCACCGTGCACACCTCCCGCAGGACGGAATTCCCGGGAATTCCCGATTTTCCAGCCCCAAATCCCTCGGGAACGGCCCCCGTTCCCACCTGGCCACCGTGCACACCTCCCGCAGGACGGAATTCCCGGGAATTCCCGATTTTCCAGCCCCAAATCCCTCCGGGAAAGGCCCCGTTCCCACCTGGCCACCGTGCACACCTCCCGCAGGACGGAATTCCCGGGAATTCCCGATTTTCCAGCCCCAAATCCCTCGGGAACGGCCCCGTTCCCGCCTGGCCACCGTGCACACCTCCCGCAGTACGGAATTCCCCGGGAATTCCCGATTTTCCAGCCCCAAATCCCTCGGGAAAGGCCCCGTTCCCACCTGGCCACCGTGCACACCTCCCCGCAGGACGGAATTCCCGGGAATTCCCGATTTTCCAGCCCCAAATCCCTCGGGAAAGGCCCCGTTCCCCGCCTGGCCACCGTGCACACCTCCCGCAGGACGGAATCCCGGGAATTCCCGATTTTCCAGCCCCAAATCCCTCGGGAACGGCCCCCGTTCCCGCCTGGCCACCGTGCACACCTCCCGCAGGACGGAATTCCCGGGAATTCCCGATTTTCCAGCCCCAAATCCCTCGGGAACGGCCCCGTTCCCACCTGGCCACCGTGCACACCTCCCGCAGGACGGAATTCCCGGGAATTCCCGATTTTCCAGCCCCAAATCCCTCGGGAAAGGCCCCCGTTCCCCGCCTGGCCACCGTGCACACCTCCCGCAGTACGGAATTCCCGGGAATTCCCGATTTTCCAACCCCAAATCCCTCGGGAACGGCCCCGTTCCCGCCTGGCCACCGTGCACACCTCCCGCAGGACGGAATTCCCGGGAATTCCCGATTTTCCAGCCCCAAATCCAGTGGGATCAGCCCCAAAATCCCATTCCTGCCGGAATTCCCAATTTTCCCCATTTTTTCCCAATTTTTCCCACTTTTTTCCCACTTTTTCCCTCACTTTCTCCCTTGTTTCCCCATTTTTTCCCATTTTTCCAGTTTTTTTTACCTTTTTCCCACTTTTTTGCACTTTTCACGTTTTTTTCCCAATTTTTTCCCATTTTTTTCCAAATGTTTTTCCCAATGTTTTTCCAATGTTTTTCCCTTTTTTCCCCACTTTTTCCCATTTTTTCCTTTTTCTCCCCTTTTTTTCCCCTTTTCCCACTTTCTCCCCCCTTTTCCTGTTTTTTCCCATTTTTTTTCCCCATTTTTTTCCCTTTTCTTCCGTTTTTCTCTTTTTTTCCCCTTTTTTTTCCCAATTTTTTCCCCATTTTTCCCCCCTTTTTTTCCCTTTTTTCCCTTTTCTTTTCCTATTTGTTCCCATTTTTTCCCTTTTTTCCCATTTTATTCAATTTTTTCTCACTTTTTTCCCCTTTTTTCCCCTTTTTTCCCCTTTTTCCCCTTTTTTCCCCTTTTTTTCCCATTTTTTCCCCTTTCTATTTTTCCCAGGTTTTTTTCCATTTTTTCCCCTTTTCTTCCCATTTTCTTCCCATATTTCTTCTGGTTTTTCCCATTTTTATCACCATTTTTCCCATTTTTTCCCCTTCTTTCCCCTTTTTTCCCCTTTTTTCCCCTTTTTTTCCCTTTTTTCCCCTTTTTTCCCATATTTTCCCCTTTTTCCCATTTTTTCCCCCTTTTCCCCATTTTTCCCACTTTTTACCATTTTTCCCCTTTTTTTCCCACTTTTTCCCCACTTTTCCCCACTTTTTCCATTTCTATTTTTCCCATTTTTCCCCTCTTTTTTCCCTTTTTTTTTTTCCATTTTGTTCCCATATTTCATTTAGTTTTTCCGATTTTTTTCTCCTTTTTCCCCGTTTTCTCCGTTTTTCCCCATTTTTCCCATTTATCCCCATTTTTCCCCTTTTTATCCCCATTTTTTCCCCTTTTTCCCCCCATTTTTTCGCTTTTTTATCCCCATTTTTTTCCATTTTTCCCCCATATTTTCCCTTTTTATTCTCATTTTTTCCGCATTTTTCCCCGTTTTTCCCCATTTTTCCCATTTATCCCCATTTTTCCCCTTTTTATCCCCATTTTTTCCCCTTTTTCCCCCATTTTTTCGCTTGTTTATCCCCATTTTTTTCCATTTTTCCCCCATATTTTCCCTTTTTATTCTCATTTTTTCCGCATTTTTCCCCGTTTTTCCCCATTTTTCCCCGTTTTTTCCCCATTTTCCCCCCGTTTTTTCTCACTTTTCCCGTTCTTTCCCGTTTTCCCAGTGATTAACAAATACAAGCGGCGGCGCTTCCAGAAAACCAAGAACCTCCTGACGGGAGAGACGGAGGCGGATCCCGAGATGATCAAGGTGGGAATTCCTGCGCTCGGGGCTTCTGCGGATTTGGGGAATTTTGGGGGGATTTTTGGGAATTTTTTGGGGGTTTTTTGGGATTTTTTGGGATTTTTTTGGGATTTTTTGGGGAATTTTTTGGGATTTTTGGGGAGGTTTTTTGGATTTTTTGGGGGGTTTTTTGGGAATTTTTGGGGGGGTTTTTTGGGAATTTTTTGGGATTTTTAGGAGTTTTTTTGGAATTTTTTGGGGTTTTTTGGGGAATTTTTGGGAATTTTTGGGATTTATTGGGGAATTTTTGGGGGGTTTTTTGGGAATTTTTTGGGAATTTGTGGGGGATTTATTGGGGAATTTTTGGGGATTTATTGGGAATTTTTTGGGGTTTTTTGGGGAATTTTTGGGAATTTTTGGGATTTATTGGGGAATTTTTGGGGGGTTTTTTGGGAATTTTTTGGGAATTTTTGGGGGGGTTTTTTGGGATTTTTGGGGGATTTTTGGGGATTTTTCTGGGAATTTTTAAAAATTTTGGGGGGATTTTTTTTGAATTTTGGGGGAATTTCTTGTGATTTTTTGGGGGAATTTTTTATGGGATTTTTTTTGAATTTTTTGTGACTTTTTGGGGATTTTTTTGGGAATTTTGGCGGCGCCGAATTTTTTGGGATTTTTTGTGGGAATTTTGGGGGGATTTTTTGGGGGATTTTTATGGGATATTTTGGGGATTTTTGGGGATTTTTTGGGGAATTTTGGGGAATTTCGTGTGATTTTTTGGGAATTTTTTGGGATTTTTTTGGCATTTTTTGGGAAATTTTTGGGAAATTTTTTGGAATTTTTGGGATTTCTTTGGGGAATTTTTTGGGATTTTTTGGGAATTTTTTGGGATTTTTGGGAATTTTTTAGAATTTTTGGGATTTGTTTAGGATTTTTTGTGATTTACTTGGGATTTTTTTTGAGGAATTTTTGGGATTTTGGGAATTTTGGGGGTAATTTTTTGAGATTTGTTTGTGAATTTTTTGGGAGTTTTTTGGGATTTTTGTTGGGAATTTTTAGGGGAATTTTTTTGGATTTTGGGGAATTTTTTGGGACTTTTGGGGAATTTTTTGGGACTATTTTAGGATTTTTTGGGGAACTTTTTGGGAATTTTTGGGAATTATTGGGATTTTTGGGGAATTTGGGGGGGGGATTTTTTGGGGGGTTTATTGGAGAATTTTCTTTTTTGGCAATTTTTTTTTTTTGGGGGAGAACTTTTTGGGATTTTTTTTTGGGAATTGTTTGGGGGATTTTGAGGGGATTTTTTGGATTTCTTTGGAGATTCATTGAAAAATTTTTTTCTTTTTTGGCAATTTTTTTGGGGGGAACTTTTTGGGATTTTTTGGGGGAATTTTGGGGAATTTTTGGTGGGTGTGAGGGGTGGGAATTTCATTCCCAAATTCCTCCCCGCTCCCAACCCTTTCCCCCCCTCCCCTTTTTTGTCCCCTTCCCAAAGGCCGGGATCGCATCCCTGGCACTGGGGGGGGGAATTCCCCCTCCTCCCAGCCCGGCTTTTCCCCGGGATTTTTTCCCGGGATTCGCTGACGATTCCCGGGATTTCCCTTCCAGAGGGCCGAGGATTTCGGGCCGGTCGAGGTCATCTCCCACTGGCACCCGAACCTGACCATCAACATGGTGGACGACCACACGCCCTGGGTCAGGGGCAGCGTC